>NW_027525279.1:0-21575 GCF_052094955.1 Ictidomys tridecemlineatus | reverse complement strand
AAAGCAGTTTCAACTTCTATCTCTATGGTTTGTTTGCTGTTGATGTAGCCCTAAGCAGAGACTGGCGAGAATCACTTTCATGGAAAGGGCCTGCCAAGCTTCCAAAAATCTACGAGTTGCCTGAAATCTCAGCAAACACTTTTTTCACCCAATCTTGATGATACTTTCAGGTAATGATCAGTACACCAATCCCACTTGGCTCGCCAAATTTCGTTCTTCTAGGTTATACCGTTCGTTGGCTGTAACCGGTTTCATTTTGAGGTTTCACTCTGTTTTCTCCTATAGGGATACATGTATTTGGAACTCTAAATCAAACACGGTTTGTGCTAGCTCTTTGAAACTTGACACAATAAAGCAGTTTCAAGTTCTACTTCTATGGTTTGTTTGCTGTTGATGTAGCCCTAAGCAGAGACTGGCAAGAATCACTTTCATGGAAAGGGCCTGCCAAGCTTCCAAAAAACAAGTTGCCTGAAATCTCAGCAAACACTTTTTCACCCAATCTTGATGATACTTTCAGGTAATGATCAGTAATCCAATCCCACTTGTCTCGCCAAATTTCGTTCTTCTAGGTTAAACCGTTCGTTGGTTGTAACCGGTTTCATTTTGAGGTTTCACTCTGTTTTCTCCTATAGGGATACATGTATTTGGAACTCTAAATCAAACACGGTTTGTGCTAGCTCTTTGAAACTTGACACAATAAAGCAGTTTCAAGTTCTATCTCTATGGTTTGTTTGCTGTTGATGTAGCCCTAAGCAGAGACTGGCGAGAATCACTTTCATGGAAAGGGCCTGCCAAGCTTCCAAAAAACTACGAGTTGCCTGAAATCTCAGCAAACACTTTTCACCCAATCTTGATGATACTTTCAGGTAATGATCAGTACACCAATCCCACTTGGCTCGCTAAATTTTGTTCTTCTAGGTTAAACCGTTCGTTGGCAGTAACCGGTTTCATTTTGAGGTTTCACTCTGTTTTCTCCTATACGGATACATGTATTTGGAACTCTAAATCAAACACGGTTTGTGCTAGCTCTTTGAAACTTGACACAATAAAGCAGTTTCAAGTTCTATCTCTATGGTTTGTTTGCTGTTGATGTAGCCCTAAGCAGAGACTGGCGAGAATCACTTTCATGGAAAGGGCCTGCCAAGCTTCCGAAAAACTACGAGTTTCCTGAAATCTCAGCACACACTTTTTCACCCAATCTTGATGAAACTTTCAGGTAATGATCAGTACACCAATCCCACTTGGCTCGCCAAATTTCGTTCTTCTAGGTTAAACCGTTCGTTGGCAGTAACCGGTTTCATTTTGAGGTTACACTCTGTTTTCTCCTATAGGGATACATGTATTTGGAACTCTAAATCAAACACGGTTTGTGCTAGCTCTTTGAAACTTGACACAATAAAGCAGTTTCAAGTTCTATCTCTATGGTTTGTTTGCTGTTGATGTAGCCCTAAGCAGAGACTGGCGAGAATCACTTTCGTAAAAAGGGCCTACCAAGCTTCCAAAAAACTACGAGTTGACTGAAATCTCACCACACACTTTTTCACCCAATCTTGATGAAACTTTCAGGTAATGATCAGTACACCAATCCCACTTGGCTCGCCAAATTTCGGTCTAGGTTAAACCATTCTTTGGCAGTAACCGGTTTCATTTTGAGGTATCACTCTGTTTTCTCCTATAGGGATACATGTATTTGGAACTCTAAATCAAACACGGTTTGTGCTAGCTCTTTGAAACTTGACACAATAAAGCAGTGTCAAGTTCTATCTCTATGGTTTGTTTGCTGTTGATGTAGCCCTAAGCAGAGACTGGCGAGAATCACTTTCATGGAAAGGGCCTGCCAAGATTCCAAAAAACTACGAGTTGCCTGAAATCTCAGCAAACACTTTTTTCACCCCATCTTGATGATACTTTCAGGTAATGATCAGTACACCAATCCCACTTGGCTCGCAAAATTTCGTTCTTCTAGTTTAAACCGTTCGTTGGCTGTAACCGGTTTCATTTTGAGGTTTCACTCTGTTTTCTCCTATAGGGATACATGTATTTGGAACTTTAAATCAAACACGGTTTGTGCTAGCTCTTTGAAACTTGACACAATAAAGCAGTTTCAAGTTCTATCTCTATGGTTTGTTTGCTGTTGATGTAGCCCTAAGCAGAGACTGGTGAGAATCACTTTCATGGAAAGGGCCTGCCAAGCTTCCAAAAAACTACGAGTTGCCTGAAATCTCAGCACACACTTTTTCACCCAATCTTGATGATACTTTCAGGTAATGATCAGTACACCAATCCCACTGGCTTGCCAAATTTCGTTCTTCTAGGTTAAACCGTTCGTTGGCTGTAACCGGTTTCATTTTGAGGTTTCAATGTGTTTTCTCCTATAGGGATACATGTATTTGGAACTCTAAATCAAACACGGTTTGTGCTAGCTCTTTGAAACTTGACACAATAAAGCAGTTTCAAGTTCTATCTCTATGGTTTGTTTGCTGTTGATGTAGCCCTAAGCAGAGACTGGTGAGAATCACTTTCATAGAAAGGGCCTGAGAAGATTCCAAAAATCTACGAGTTGCCAGAAATCTCAGCAAACACTTTTTCACCCCATCTTGATGATACTTTCAGGTAATGATCAGTTTACCAATCCCACTTGGCTCGCAAAATTTTGTTCTTCTAGGTTAAACCGTTCGTTGGCAGTAACCGGTTTCATTTTGAGGTTTCACTCTGTTTTCTCCTATAGGGATACATGTATTTGGAACTCTAAATCGAATACGGTTTGTGCTAGCTCTTTGAAACTTGACACAATAAAGCAGTTTCAAGTTCTATCTCTATGGTTTGTTTGCTGTTTATGTAGCCCTAAGCAGAGACTGGCGAGAATCACTTTCCTGGAAAGGGCCTGCCAAGCTTCCAAAAAACTACGAGTTGCCTGAAATCTCAGCACACACTTTTTGACCCAATCTTGATGAAACTTTCAGGTAATGATCAGTAATCCAATCCCACTTGTCTCGCCATATTTCCTTCTTCTAGGTTATACCGTTTGTTGGCTGTAACTGGTTTCATTTTGAGGTTTCACTCTGTTTTCTCCTATACAGATACATGTATTTGGAACTCTAAATCAAACACGGTTTGTGCTAGCTCTTTGAAACTTGACACAATAAAGCAGTTTCAAGTTCTATCTCTATGGTTTGTTTGCTGTTGATGTAGCCCTAAGCAGAGACTGGCGAGAATCACTTTCATGGAAAGGGGTAGCCAAGCTTCCAAAAAACTACGAGTTGCCTGAAATCTCAGCACACACTTTTTGACCCAATCTTGATGAAACTTTCAGGTAATGATCAGTACACCAATCCCACTTGGCTCGCCAAATTTCGTTCTAGGTTAAACCGTTCGTTGGCAGTAACCGGTTTCATTTTGACGTTTCACTCTGTTTTCTCCTATAGGGATAAATGTATTTGGAACTCTAAATCAAACACGGTTTGTGCTAGCTCTTTGAACTTGACACAATAAAGCAGTTTCAAGTTCTATCTCTATGGTTTGTTTGCTGTTGATGTAGCCCTAAGCAGAGATTGGCGAGAATAACTTTCATGGAAAGGGCCTGCCAAGCTTCCAAAAAACTACGAGTTGCCTGAAATCTCAGCAAACACTTTTTTCACCCAATCTTGATGATACTTTCAGGTAATGATCAGTACACCAATCCCACTTGGCTCGCCAAATTTCGTTCTTCTAGGTTAAACCGTTCGTTGGCTGTAACCGGTTTCATTTTGAGGTTTCACTCTGTTTTCTCCTATAGGGATACATGTATTTGGAACTCTAAATCTAACACGGTTTGTGCTAGCTCTTTGAAACTTGAAACAATAAAGCAGTTTCAAGTTCTATCTCTATGGTTTGTTTGCTGTTGATGTAGCCCTAAGCAGAGACTGGCAAGAATCACTTTCATGGAAAGGGCCTGCGAAGCTTCCAAAAAACTACGAGTTGTCTGAAATCTCAGCAAACACTTTTTTCACCCAATCTTGATGATACTTTCAGGTAATGATCAGTACACCAATCCCACTTGGCTCGCCAAATTTCGTTCTTCTAGGTTAAACCGTTCGTTGGCAGTAACCGGTTTTATTTTGAGGTTTTACTCGGTTTTCTCCTATAGGGATACATGTATTTGGAACTCTAAATCAAACACGGTTTGTGCTAGCTCTTTGAAACTTGACACAATAAAGCAGTTTCAAGTTCTATCACTATGGTTTGTTTGCTGTTGATGTAGCCCTAAGCAGAGACTGGCGAGAATCACTTTCATGGAAAGGGCCTGCCAAGCTTCCAAAAAACAAGTTGCCTGAAATCTCAGCAAACACTTTTTCACCCAATATTGATGATACTTTCAGGTAATGATCAGTAATCCAATCCCACTTGTCTCGCCAAATTTCGTTCTTCTAGGTTAAACCGTTCGTTGGTTGTAACCGGTTTCATTTTGAGGTTTCACTCTGTTTTCTCCTATAGGGATACATGTATTTGGAACTCTAAATCAAACACGGTTTGTGCTAGCTCTTTGAAACTTGACACAATAAAGCAGTTTCAAGTTCTATCTCTATGGTTTGTTTGCTGTTGATGTAGCCCTAAGCAGAGACTGGCGAGAATCACTTTCATGGAAAGGGCCTGCCAAGCTTCCAAAAATCTACGAGTTGCCTGAAATGTCAGCAAACACTTTTTTCACCCAATCTTGATGATACTTTCAGGTAATGATCAGTACACCAATCCCACTTGGCTCGCCAAATTTCGTTCTTCTAGGTTATACCGTTCGTTGGCTGTAACCGGTTTCATTTTGAGGTTTCACTCTGTTTTCTCCTATAGGGATACATGTATTTGGAACTCTAAATCAAACACGGTTTGTGCTCGCTCTTTGAAACTTGACACAATAAAGCAGTTTCAAGTTCTACTTCTATGGTTTGTTTGCTGTTGATGTAGCCCTAAACAGAGACTGGCGAGAATCACTTTCATGGAAAGGGCCTGCCAAGCTTCCAAAAAACTACGAGTTGCCTGAAATCTCAGCAAAAACTTTTTTCACCCAATCTTGATGATACTTTCAGATAATGATCAGTACACCAATCCCACTTGGCTCGCCAAATTTCGTTCTTCTAGGTTCAACCATTCGTTGGCTGTAACAGGTTTCATTTTGAGGTTTCACTCTGTATTCTCCTATAGGGATACATGTATTTGGAACTCTAAATCAAACACGGTTTGTGCTAGCTCTTTGAAACTTGACACAATAAAGCAGTTTCAAGTTCTATCTCTATGGTTTGTTTGCTGTTGATGTAGCCCTAAACAGAGACTGGCGAGAATCACTTTCATGGAAAGGGCCTGCCAAGCTTCCAAAAAACAAGTTGCCTGAAATCTCAGCAAAGACTTTTACACCCAATCTTGATGATACTTTCAGGTAATGATCAGTAATCCAATCCCACTTGTCTCTCCAAATTTCGTTCTTCTAGGTTAAACCGTTCGTTGGCTGTAACCGGTTTCATTTTGAGGTTTCACTCTGTTTTCTCCTATACAGATACATGTATTTGGAACTCTAAATCAAACACGGTTTGTGCTAGCTCTTTGAAACTTGACACAATAAAGCAGTTTCAAGTTCTATCTCTATGGTTTGTTTGCTGTTGATGTAGCCCTAAGCAGAGACTGGCGAGAATCACTTTCATGGAAAGGGCCTACCAAGCTTCCAAAAACTACGATTTGCCTGAAATCTCAGCACACACAGTTTTTGACCCATTCTTGATGAAACTTTCAGGTAATGATCAGTACACCAATCCCACTTGGCTCGCCAAATTTTGTTCTAGGTTAAACCATTCATTGGCAGTAACCGGTTTCATTTTGAGGTATCACTGTGTTTTCTCCTATAGGGATACATGTATTTGGAACTCTAAATAAAACACGGTTTGTGCTAGCTCTTTGAAACTTGACACAATAAAGCAGTTTCAAGTTCTATCTCTATGGTTTGTTTGCTGTTGATGTAGCCCTAAGCAGAGACTGGCAAAAATCTCTTTCATGGAAAGGGCCTGCCAAGATTACAAAAAACTACGAGTTGCCAGAAAACTCACAAACACTTTTTCACCCCATCTTGATGATACTTTCAGGTAATGATCAGTACACCAATCCCACTTGGCTCGCCAAATTTCGTTCTTCTAGGTTAAACCGTTCGTTGGCTGTAACCGGTTTCATTTTGAGGTTTCACTCTGTTTTCTCCTATAGGGATACATGAATTTGGAACTCTAAATCTAACACGATTTGTGCTAGCTCTTTGAAACTTGAAACAATAAAGCAGTTTCAAGTTCTATCTCTATGGTTTGTTTGCTGTTGATGTAGCCCTAAGCAGAGACTGGCAAGAATCACTTTCATGGAAAGGGCCTGCCAAGCTTCCAAAAAACTACGAGTTGCCTGAAATCTCAGCAAACACTTTTTTCACCCAATCTTGATGATACTTTCAGGTAATGATCAGTACACCAATCCCACTTGGCTCGCCAAATTTCGTTCTTCTAGGTTAAACCGTTCGTTGGCTGTAACCGGTTTCATTTTGAGGTTTTACTCTGTTTTCTCCTATAGGGATACATGTATTTGGAACTCTAAATCAAACACGGTTTGTGGTAGCTCTTTGAAACTTGACACAATAAAGCAGTTTCAAGTTCTATCTCTATGGTTTGTTTGCTGTTGATGTAGCCCTAAGCAGAGACTGGCGAGAATCACTTTCATGGAAAGGGCCTGCCAAGCTTCCAAAAAACAAGTTGCCTGAAATCTCAGCAAACACTTTTTCACCCAATCTTGATGATACTTTCAGGTAATGATCAGTAATCCAATCCCACTTGTCTCACCAAATTTCGTTCTTCTAGGTTAAACCGTTCGTTGGCTGTAACCGGTTTCATTTTGAGGTTTCACTCTGTTTTCTCCTATAGGGATACATGTATTTGGAACTCTAAATCAAACACGGTTTGTGCTAGCTCTTTGAAACTTGACACAATAAAGCAGTTTCAAGTTCTATCTCTACGGTTTGTTTGCTGTTGATGTAGCCCTAAGCAGAGACTGGCGAGAATCACTTTCATGGAAAGGGCCTGCCAAGCTTCCAAAAATCTACGAGTTGCCTGAAATCTCAGCAAACACTTTTTTCACCCAATCTTGATGAACCTTTCAGGTAATGATCAGTACACCAATCCCACTTGGCTCGCCAAATTTCGTTCTTCTAGGTTATACCGTTCGTTGGCTGTAACCGGTTTCATTTTGAGGTTTCACTCTGTTTTCTCCTATAGGGATACATGTATTTGGAACTCTAAATCAAACACGGTTTGTGCTAGCTCTTTGAAACTTGACACAATAAAGCAGTTTCAAGTTCTACTTCTATGGATTGTTTGCTGTTGATGTAGCCCTAAGCAGAGACTGGCGAGAATCACTTTCATGGAAAGGGCCTGCCAAGCTTCCAAAAAACTACGAGTTGCCTGAAATCTCAGCAAACACTTTTTTCACCCAATCTTGATGATACTTTCAGGTAATGATCAGTACACTAATCCCACTTGGCTCGCCAAATTTCCTTCTTCTAGGTTAAACCATTCGTTGGCTGTAACCGGTTTCATTTTGAGGTTTCACTCTGTATTCTCCTATAGGGATACATGTATTTGGAACTCTAAATCAAACACGGTTTTTGCTAGCTCTTTGAAACTTGACACAATAAAGCAGTTTCAAGTTCTATCTCTATGGTTTGTTTGCTGTTGATGTAGCCCTAAGCAGAGACTGGCAAAAATCTCTTTCATGGAAAGGGCCTGCCAAGATTCCAAAAAACTACGAGTTGCCAGAAATCTCACAAACACTTTTTCACCCCATCTTGATGATACTTTCAGGTAATGATCAGTACACCAATCCCACTTGGCTCGCCAAATTTTGTTCTTCTAGGTTAAACCGTTCGTTGGCAGTAACCGGTTTCATTTTGAGGTTTCACTCTGTTTTCTCCTATAGGGATACATGTATTTGGAACTCTAAATCAAACACGGTTTGTGCTAGCTCTTTGAAACTTGACACAATAAAGCAGTTTCAAGTTCTATCTCTATGGTTTGTTTGCTGTTGATGTAGCCCTAAGCAGAGACTGGCGAGAATCACTTTCATGGAAAGGGCCTGCCAAGCTTCCAAAAAACTACGAGTTGCCTGAAATCTCAGCACACACTTTTTCACCCAATCTTGATGAAACTTTCAGGTAATGATCAGTAATCCAATCCCACTTGTCTCGCCAAATTTCGTTCTTCTAGGTTAAACCGTTCGTTGGCTGTAACCGGTTTCATTTTGAGGTTTCACTCTGTTTTCTCCTATATGGATACAAGTATTTGGAACTCTAAATCAAACACGGTTTGTGCTAGCTCTTTGAAACTTGACACAATAAAGCAGTTTCAAGTTCTATCTCTATGGTTTGTTTGCTGTTGATGTAGCCCTAAGCAGAGACTGGCGAGAATCACTTTCGTAAAAAGGGCCTACCAAGCTTCCAAAAAACTACGAGTTGCCTGAAATCTCAGCACACACTTTTTCACCCAATCTTGATGAAACTTTCAGGTAATGATCAGTACACCAATCCCACTTGGCTCGCCAAATTTCGTTCTAGGTTAAACCATTCTTTGGCAGTAACCGGTTTCATTTTAGGTATCACTCTGTTTTCTCCTATATCGATACATGTATTTGGAACTCTAAATCAAACACGGTTTGTGCTAGCTCTTTGAAACTTGACACAATAAAGCAGTGTCAAGTTCTATCTCTATGGTTTGTTTGCTGTTGATGTAGCCCTAAGCAGAGACTGGCGAGAATCACTTTCATGAAAAGGGCCTGCCAAGCTTCCAAAAAACTACGAGTTGCCTGAAATCTCAGCAAACACTTTTTTCACCCCATCTTGATGATACTTTCAGGTAATGATCAGTACACCAATCCCACTTGGCTCGCAAAATTTCGTTCTTCTAGTTTAAACCGTTCGTTGGTTGTAACCGGTTTCATTTTGAGGTTTCACTCTGTTTTCTCCTATAGGGATACATGTATTAGGAACTTTAAATCAAACACGGTTTGTGCTAGCTCTTTGAAACTTGACACAATAAAGCAGTTTCAAGTTCTATCTCTATGGTTTGTTTGCTGTTGATGTAGCCCTAAGCAGAGACTGGTGAGAATCACTTTCATGGAAAGGGCCTGCCAAGCTTCCAAAAAACAAGTTGCCTGAAATCTCAGCAAACACTTTTTTCACCCAATCTTGATGATACTTTCAGGTAATGATCAGTACACCAATCCCACTTGGCTCGCCAAATTTCGTTCTTCTAGGTTAAACCGTTCGTTGGCTGTAACCGGTTTCATTTTGAGGTTTTACTCTGTTTTCTCCTATAGGGATACATGTATTTGGAAATCTAAATCAAACACGGTTTGTGCTAGCTCTTTGAAACTTGACACAATAAAGCAGTTTCAAGTTCTATCTCTATGGTTTGTTTGCTGTTGATGTAGCCCTAAGCAGAGACTCGCGAGAATCACTTTCATGGAAAGGGCCTGCCAAGCTTCCAAAAAACAAGTTCCCTGAAATCTCAGCAACCACTTTTTCACCCAATCTTGATGATACTTTCAGGTAATGATCAATAATCCAATCCCACTTGTCTCCCCAAATTTCGTTCTTCTAGGTTAAACCGTTCGTTGGCTGTAACCGGTTTCATTTTGAGGTTTCACTCTGTTTTCTCCTATAGGGATACATGTATTTGGAACTCTAAATCAAACACGGTTTGTGCTAGCTCTTTGAAACTTGACACAATAAAGCAGTTTCAAGTTCTATCTCTATGGTTTGTTTGCTGTTGATGTAGCCCTAAGCAGAGACTGGCGAGAATCACTTTCATGGAAAGGGCCTGCCAAGCTTCCAAAAATCTACGAGTTGCCTGAAATCTCAGCAAACACTTTTTTCACCCAATCTTGATGATACTTTCAGGTAATGATCAGTACACCAATCCCACTTGGCTCGCCAAATTTCGTTCTTCTAGGTTATACCGTTCGTTGGCTGTAACCGGTTTCATTTTGAGGTTTCACTCTGTTTTCTCCTATAGGGATACATGTATTTGGAACTCTAAATCAAACACGGTTTGTGCTAGCTCTTTGAAACTTGACACAATAAAGCAGTTTCAAGTTCTACTTCTATGGTTTGTTTGCTGTTGATGTAGCCCTAAGCAGAGACTGGCGAGAATCACTTTCATGGAAAGGGCCTGCCAAGCTTCCAAAAAACAAGTTGCCTGAAATCTCAGCAAACACTTTTTCACCCAATCTTGATGATACTTTCAGGTAATGATCAGTAATCCAATCCCACTTGTCTCGCCAAATTTCGTTCTTCTAGGTTAAACCGTTCGTTGGTTGTAACCGGTTTCATTTTGAGGTTTCACTCTGTTTTCTCCTATAGGGATACATGTATTTGGAACTCTAAATCAAACACGGTTTGTGCTAGCTCTTTGAAACTTGACACAATAAAGCAGTTTCAAGTTCTATCTCTATGGTTTGTTTGCTGTTGATGTAGCCCTAAGCAGAGACTGGCGAGAATCACTTTCATGGAAAGGGCCTGCCAAGCTTCCAAAAAACTACGAGTTGCCTGAAATCTCAGCAAACACTTTTTCACCCAATCTTGATGATACTTTCAGGTAATGATCAGTACACCAATCCCACTTGGCTCGCCAAATTTTGTTCTTCTAGGTTAAACCGTTCGTTGGCAGTAACCGGTTTCATTTTGAGGTTTCACTTTGTTTTCTCCTATAGGGATACATGTATTTGGAACTCTAAATCAAACACGGTTTGTGCTAGCTCTTTGAAACTTGACACAATAAAGCAGTTTCAAGTTCTATCTCTATGGTTTGTTTGCTGTTGATGTAGCCCTAAGCAGAGACTGGCGAGAATCACTTTCATGGAAAGGGCCTGCCAAGCTTCCGAAAAACTACGAGTTTCCTGAAATCTCAGCACACACTTTTTCACCCAATCTTGATGAAACTTTCAGGTAATGATCAGTACACCAATCCCACTTGGCTCGCCAAATTTCGTTCTTCTAGGTTAAACCGTTCGTTGGCAGTAACCGGTTTCATTTTGAGGTTACACTCTGTTTTCTCCTATAGGGATACATGTATTTGGAACTCTAAATCAAACACGGTTTGTGCTAGCTCTTTGAAACTTGACACAATAAAGCAGTTTCAAGTTCTATCTCTATGGTTTGTTTGCTGTTGATGTAGCCCTAAGCAGAGACTGGCGAGAATCACTTTCGTAAAAAGGGCCTACCAAGCTTCCAAAAAACTACGAGTTGACTGAAATCTCAGCACACACTTTTTCACCCAATCTTGATGAAACTTTCAGGTAATGATCAGTACACCAATCCCACTTGGCTCGCAAAATTTCGTTCTTCTAGTTTAAACCGTTCGTTGGTTGTAACCGGTTTCATTTTGAGGTTTCACTCTGTTTTCTCCTATTAGGGATACATGTATTTGGAACTTTAAATCAAACACGGTTTGTGCTAGCTCTTTGAAACTTGACACAATAAAGCAGTTTCAAGTTCTATCTCTATGGTTTGTTTGCTGTTGATGTAGCCCTAAGCAGAGACTGGTGAGAATCACTTTCATGGAAAGGGCCTGCCAAGCTTCCAAAAAACAAGTTGCCTGAAATCTCAGCAAACACTATTTTCACCCAATCTTGATGATACTTTCAGGTAATGATCAGTACACCAATCCCACTTGGCTCGCAAAATTTCGTTCTTCTAGTTTAAACCGTTCGTTGGCTGTAACCGGTTTCATTTTGAGGTTTCACTCTGTTTTCTCCTATAGGGATACATGTATTTGGAACTCTAAATCAAACACGGTTTTTGCTAGCTCTTTCAAACTTGACACAATAAAGCAGTTTCAAGTTCTATCTCTATGGTTTGTTTGCTGTTGATGTAGCCCTAAGCAGAGACTGGCAAAAATCTCTTTTATGGAAAGGGCCTGCCAAGATTCCAAAAAACTACGAGTTGCCAGAAATCTCAGCAAACACTTTTTCACCCCATCTTGATGATACTTTCAGGTAATGATCAGTACACCAATCCACTTGGCTCGCCAAATTTTGTTCTTCTAGGTTAAACCGTTCATTGGCAGTAACCGGTTTCATTTTGAGGTTTCACTCTGTTTTCTCCTATAGGGATACATGTATTTGGAACTCTAAATCAAACAAGGTTTGTGCTAGCTCTTTGAAACTTGACACAATAAAGCAGTTTCAAGTTCTATCTCTATGGTTTGTTTGCTGTTGTTGTAGCCCTAAGCAGAGACTGGCGAGAATCACTTTCATGGAAAGGGCCTGCCAAGCTTCCAAAAAACTACGAGTTGCCTGAAATCTCAGCACACACTTTTTCACCCAATCTTGATGAAACTTTCAGGTAATGATCAGTAATCCAATCCCACTTGTCTCGCCAAATTTCGTTCTTCTAGGTTAAACCGTTCGTTGGCTGTAACCGGTTTCATTTTGAGGTTTCACTCTGTTTTCTCCTATACGGATACATGTATTTGGAACTCTAAATCATACACGGTTTGTGCTAGCTCTTTGAAACTTGACACAATAAAGCAGTTTCAAGTTCTATCTCTATGGTTTGTTTGCTGTTGATGTAGCATTAAGCAGAGACTGACGAGAATCACTTTCATAAAAAGGGCCTACCAAGCTTCCAAAAAACTACGAGTTGCCTGAAATCTCAGCACACACTTTTTCACCCAATCTTGATGAAACTTTCAGGTAATGATCAGTACACCAATCCCACTTGGCTCGCCAAATTTCCTTCTAGGTTAAACCATTCTTTGGCAGTAACCGGTTTCATTTTGAGGTATCACTCTGTTTTCTCCTATAGGGATACATGTATTTGGAACTTTAAATCAAACACGGTTTGTGCTAGCTCTTTGAAACTTGACACAATAAAGCAGTTTCAAGTTCTATCTCTATGGTTTGTTTGCTGTTGATGTAGCCCTAAGCAGAGACTGGTGAGAATCACTTTCATGGAAAGGGCCTGCCAAGCTTCCAAAAAACAAGTTGCCTGAAATCTCAGCAAACACTATTTTCACCCAATCTTGATGATACTTTCAGGTAATGATCAGTACAGCAATCCCACTTGGCTCGCAAAATTTCGTTCTTCTAGGTTAAACCGTTCGTTGGTTGTAACCGGTTTCATTTTGAGTTTTCACTCTGTTTTCTCCTATAGGGATACATGTATTTGGAACTCTAAATCAAACACGGTTTGTGCTAGCTCTTTGAAACTTGACACAATAAAGCAGTTTCAAGTTCTATCTCTATGGTTTGTTTGCTGTTGATGTAGCCCTGAGCAGAGACTGGGGAGAATCACTTTCATGGAAAGGGCCTGCCAAGCTTCCAAAAAACTACGAGTTGCCTGAAATCTCAGCACACACTTTTTCACCCAATCTTGATGATACTTTCAGGTAATGATCAGTACACCAATCCCACTGGATTGCCAAATTTTGTTCTTCTAGGTTAAACAGTTCGTTGGCTGTAACCGGTTTCATTTTGAGGTTTCACTGTGTTTTCTCCTATAGGGATACATGTATTTGGAACTCTAAATCAAACACGGTTTGTGCTAGCTCTTTGAAACTTGACACAATAAAGCAGTTTCAAGTTCTATCTCTATGGTTTGTTTGCTGTTGATGTAGCCCTAAGCAGAGACTGGTGAGAATCACTTTCATGGAAAGGGCCTGAGAAGATTCCAAAAATCTACGAGTTGCCAGAAATCTCAGCAAACACTTTTTCACCCCATCTTGATGATACTTTCAGGTAATGATCAGTTTACCAATCCCACTGGGCTCGCAAAATTTTGTTCTTCTAGGTTAAACCGTTCGTTGGCAGTAACCGGTTTCATTTTGAGGTTTCACTCTGTTTTCTCCTATAGGGATACATGTATTTGGAAGTCTGAATCAAACACGGTTTGTGCTAGCTCTTTGAAACTTGACACAATAAAAGAGTTTCAAGTTCTCTCTCTATGGTTTGTTTGCTGTTGATGTAGCCCTAAGCAGAGACTGGCGAGAATCACTTTCATGGAAAGGGCCTGCCAAGCTTCCAAAAAACAAGTTGCCTGAAATCTCAGCAAACACTTTTTCACCCAATCTTGATGAAACTTTCAGGTAATGATCAGTACACCAATCCCACTTGGCTCGCCAAATTTCGTTCTAGGTTAAACTGTTCTTTGGCAGTAACCGGTTTCATTTTGTGGTTTCACTCTGTTTTCTCCTATAGGGATACATGTATTTGGAACTCTAAATCAAACACGGTTTGTGCTAGCTCTTTGAACTTGACACAATAAAGCAGTTTCAAGTTCTATCTCTATGGTTTTTTTCCTGTTCATGTAGCCCTAAGCAGAGATTGGCGAGAATCACTTTCATGGAAAGGGCCTGCCAAGTTTCCAAAAAACTACGAGTTGCCTGAAATCTCAGCAAACACTTTTTTCACCCAATCTTGATGATACTTTCAGGTAATGATCAGTAATCCAATCCCACTTGTCTCGCCAAATTTCGTTCTTCTAGGTTAAACCGTTCGTTGGTTGTAACCGGTTTCATTTTGAGGTTTCACTCTGTTTTCTCCTATAGGGATACATGTATTTGGAACTCTAAATCAAACACGGTTTGTGCTAGCTCTTTGAAACTTGACACAATAAAGCAGTTTCAAGTTCTATCTCTATGGTTTGTTTGCTGTTGATGTAGCCCTAAGCAGAGACTGGCGAGAATCACTTTCATGGAAAGGGCCTGCCAAGCTTCCAAAAATCTACGAGTTGCCTGAAATCTCAGCAAACACTTTTTTCACCCAATCTTGATGATACTTTCAGGTAATGATCAGTACACCAATCCCACTTGGCTGGCCAAATTTCGTTCTTTTAGGTTATACCGTTCGTTGGCTGTAACCGGTTTCATTTTGAGGTTTTACTCTGTTTTCTCCTATAGGGATACATGTATTTGGAACTCTAAATCAAACACGGTTTGTGCTAGCTCTTTGAAACTTGACACAATAAAGCAGTTTCACGTTCTACTTCTATGGCTTGTTTGCTGTTGATGTAGCCCTAAGCAGAGACTGGCGAGAATCACTTTCATGGAAAGGGCCTGCCAAGCTTCCAAAAAACTACGAGTTGCCTGAAATCTCAGCAAACACTTTTTTCACCCAATCTTGATGATACTTTCAGGTAATGATCAGTACACCAATCCCACTTGGCTCGCCAAATTTCGTTCTTCTAGGTTAAACCATTCGTTGGCTGTAACCGGTTTCATTTTGAGGTTTCACTCTGTATTCTCCTATAGGGATACATGTATTTGGAACTCTAAATCAAACACGGTTTGTGCTAGCTCTTTGAAACTTGACACAATAAAGCAGTTTCAAGTTCTATCTCTATGGTTTGTTTGCTGTTGATGTAGCCCTAAGCAGAGACTGGCGAGAATCACTTTCATGGAAAGGGCCTGCCAAGCTTCCAAAAAACAAGTTGCCTGAAATCTCAGCAAACACTTTTTCACCCAATCTTAATGATACTTTCAGGTAATGATCAGTAATCCAATCCCACTTGTCTTGCCAAATTTCGTTCTTCTAGGTTAAACCGTTCGTTGGCTGTAACCGGTTTCATTTTGAGGTTTCACTCTGTTTTCTCCTATACAGATACATGTATTTGGAACTCTAAATCAAACACGGTTTGTGCTAGCTCTTTGAAACTTGACACAATAAAGCAGTTTCAAGTTCTATCTCTATGGTTTGTTTGCTGTTGATGTAGCCCTAAGCAGAGACTGGCGAGAATCACTTTCATGGAAAGGGCCTACCAAGCTTCCAAAAAACTACGATTTGCCTGAAATCTCAGCACACACTTTTTGACCCATTCTTGATTAAAATTTCAGGTAATGATCAGTACACCAATCCCACTTGGCTCGCCAAATTTTGTTCTATGTTAAACCGTTCGTTGGCAGTAACCGGTTTCATTTTGAGGTATCACTGTGTTTTCTCCTATAGGGATACATGTATTTGGAACTCTAAATCAAACACGGTTTGTGCTAGCTCTTTGAAACTTGAAACAATAAAGCAGTTTCAAGTTCTATCTCTATGGTTTGTTTGCTGTTGATGTAGCCCTAAGCAGAGACTGGCAAGAATCACTTTCATGGAAAGGGCCTGCCAAGCTTCCAAAAAACTACGAGTTGCCTGAAATCTCAGCACACACTTTTTCACCCAATCTTGATGATACTTTCAGGTAATGATCAGTAATCCAATCCCACTTGTCTCGCCAAATTTCGTTCTTCTAGGTTAAACCGTTCGTTGGCTGTAACCGGTTTCATTTTGAGGTTTCACTCTGTTGTCTCCTATAGGGATACATGTATTTGGAACTCTAAATCAAACACGGTTTGTGCTAGCTCTTTGAAACTTGACACAATAAAGCAGTTTCAAGTTCTATCTCTATGGTTTGTTTGCTGTTGATGTAGCCCTAAGCAGAGACTGGCAAAAATCTCTTTCATTGAAAGGGCCTGCCAAGATTCCAAAAAACTACGAGTTGCCAGAAATCTCACGAACACTTTTTCACCCCATCTTGATGATACTTTCAGGTAATGATCAGTACACCAATCCCACTTGGCTTGCCAAATTTCGTTCTTCTAGGTTAAACCGTTCGTTGGCTGTAACCGGTTTCATTTGGAGGTTTCACTCTGTTTTCTCCTATAGGGATACATGTATTTGGAACTCTAAATCTAACACGGTTTGTGCTAGCTCTTTGAAACTTGAAACAATAAAGCAGTTTCAAGTTCTATCTCTATGGTTTGTTTGCTGTTGATATAGCCCTAAGCAGAGACTGGCAAGAATCACTTTCATGGAAAGGGCCTGCCAAGCTTCCAAAAAACTACGAGTTGCCTGAAATCTCAGCAAACACATTTTTCACCCAATCTTGATGATACTTTCAGGTAATGATCAGTACACCAATCCCACTTGGCTCGCCAAATTTCGTTCTTCTAGGTTAAACCGTTCGTTGGCTGTAACCGGTTTCATTTTGAGGTTTTACTCTGTTTTCTCCTATAGGGATACATGTATTTGGAACTCTAAATCTAACACGGTTTGTGCTAGCTCTTTGAAACTTGACACAATAAAGCAGTTTCAAGTTCTATCTCTATGGTTTGTTTCCTGTTGATGTAGCCCTAAGCAGAGACTGGCGAGAATCACTTTCATGCAAAGGGCCTGCCAAGCTTCCAAAAATCTACGAGTTGCCTGAAAACTCAGCAAACACTTTTTTCACCCAATCTTGATGATACTTTCAGGTAATGATCAGTACACCAATCGCACTTGGCTCGCCAAATTTCGTTCTTCTAGGTTATACCATTCGTTGGCTGTAACCGGTTTCATTTTGAGGTTTCACTCTGTTTTCTCCTATAGGGATACATGTATTTGGAACTCTAAATCAAACACGGTTTGTGCTAGCTCTTTGAAACTTGACACAATAAAGCAGTTTCAAGTTCTATCTCTATGGTTTGTTTGCTGTTGATGTAGCCCTAAGCAGAGACTGGCGAGAATCACTTTCATGGAAAGGGCCTGCCAAGCTTCCAAAAAACAAGTTGCCTGAAATCTCAGCAAACACTTTTTCACCCAATCTTGATGATACTTTCAGGTAATGATCAGTAATCCAATCCCACTTGTCTCGCCAAATTTCGTTCTTCTAGGTTAAACCGTTCGTTGACTGTAACCGGTTTCATTTTGAGGTTTCACTCTGTTTTCTCCTATACAGATACATGTACTTGGAACTCTAAATCAAACACGGTTTGTGCTAGCTCTTTGAAACTTGACACAATAAAGCAGTTTCAAGTTCTGTCTCTATGGTTTGTTTGCTGTTGATGTAGCCCTAAGCAGAGACTGGCGAGAATCACTTTCATGGAAAGGGCCTACCAAGCTTCCAAAAAACTACGATTTGCCTGAAATCTCAGCACACACTTTTTGACCCATTCTTGATGAAACTTTCAGGTAATGATCAGTACACCAATCCCACTTGGCTCGCCAAATTTTGTTCTAGGTTAAACCGTTCGTTGGCAGTAACCGGTTTCATTTTGAGGTATCACTGTGTTTTCTCCTATAGGGATACATGTATTTGGAACTCTAAATCAAACACGGTTTGTGCTAGCTCTTTGAAACTTGACACAATAAAGCAGTTTCAATTTCTATCTCTATGGTTTGTTTGCTGTTGATGTAGCCCTAAGCAGAGACTGGCGAGAATCACTTTCATGGAAAGGGCCTGCCAAGCTTCCAAAAAACTACGAGTTGCCTGAAATCTCAGAACACACATTTTCACCCAATCTTGATGAAACTTTCAGGTAATGATGAGTAATCCAATCCCAATTGTCTCGCCAAATTTCGTTCTTCTAGGTTAAACCGTTCTTTGGCTGTAACCGGTTTCATTTTGAGGTTTCACTCTGTTTTCTCCTATACGGATACAAGTATTTGGAACTCTAAATCAAACACGGTTTGTGCTAGCTCTTTGAAACTTGACACAATTAAGCAGTTTCAAGTTCTATCTCTATGGTTTGTTTGCTGTTGATGTAGCCCTAAGCAGAGACTGGCGAGAATCACTTTCGTAAAAAGGGCCTACCAAGCTTCCAAAAAACTACGAGTTGCCTGAAATCTCAGCACACACTTTTTCACCCAATCTTGATGAAACTTTCAGGTAATGATCAGTACACCAATCCCACTTGGCTCGCCAAATTTCGTTCTAGGTTAAACCATTCTTTGGCATTAACCGGTTTCATTTTGAGGTATCACTCTGTTTTCTCCTATAGGGATACATGTATTTGGAACTCTAAATCAAACACGGTTTGTGCTAGCTCTTTGAAACTTGACACAATAAAGCAGTGTCAAGTTCTATCTCTATGGTTTGTTTGCTGTTGATGTAGCCCTAAGCAGAGACTGGCGAGAATCACTTTCATGGAAAGGGCCTGCCAAGCTTCCAAAAAACTACGAGTTGCCTGAAATCTCAGCAAACACTTTTTTCACCCCATCTTGATGATACTTTCAGGTTTATGATCAGTACACCAATCCCACTTGGCTCGCAAAATTTCGTTCTTCTAGGTTAAACCGTTCGTTGGTTGTAACCGGTTTCATTTTGAGGTTTCACTCTGTTTTCTCCTATAGGGATACATGTATTTGGAACTTTAAATCAAACACGGTTTGTGCTAGCTCTTTGAAACTTGACACAATAAAGCAGTTTCAAATTGTATCTCTATGGTTTGTTTGCTGTTGATGTAGCCCTAAGCAGAGACTAGTGAGAATCACTTTCATGGAAAGGGCCTGCCAAGCTTCCAAAAAACATGTTGCCTGAAATCTCAGCAAACACTATTTTCACCCAATCTTGATGATACTTTCAGGTAATGATCAGTACACCAATCCCACTTGGCTCGCAAAATTTCGTTCTTCTAGTTTAAACCGTTCGTTGGCTGTAACCGGTTTCATTTTGAGGTTTCACTCTGTTTTCTCCTATACAGATACATGTACTTGGAACTCTAAATCAAACACGGTTTGTGCTAGATCTTTGAAACTTGACACAATAAAGCAGTTTCAAGTTCTGTCTCTATGGTTTGTTTGCTGTTGATGTAGCCCTAAGCAGAGACTGGCGAGAATCACTTTCATGGAAAGGGCCTACCAAGCTTCCAAAAAACTACGATTTGCCTGAAATCTCAGCACACACTTTTTGACCCATTCTTGATGAAACTTTCAGGTAATGATCAGTACACCAATCCCACTTGGCTCGCCAAATTTTGTTCTAGGTTAAACCGTTCGTTGGCAGTAACCGGTTTCATTTTGAGGTATCACTGTGTTTTCTCCTATAGGGATACATGTATTTGGAACTCTAAATCAAACACGGTTTGTGCTAGCTCTTTGAAACTTGACACAATAAAGCAGTTTCAATTTCTATCTCTATGGTTTGTTTGCTGTTGATGTAGCCCTAAGCAGAGACTGGCGAGAATCACTTTCATGGAAAGGGCCTGCCAAGCTTCCAAAAAACTACGAGTTGCCTGAAATCTCAGAACACACATTTTCACCCAATCTTGATGAAACTTTCAGGTAATGATGAGTAATCCAATCCCAATTGTCTCGCCAAATTTCGTTTTTCTAGGTTAAACCGTTCGTTGGCTGTAACCGGTTTCATTTTGAGGTTTCACTCTGTTTTCTCCTATACGGATACAAGTATTTGGAACTCTAAATCAAACACGGTTTGTGCTAGCTCTTTGAAACTTGACACAATTAAGCAGTTTCAAGTTCTATCTCTATGGTTTGTTTGCTGTTGATGTAGCCCTAAGCAGAGACTGGCGAGAATCACTTTCGTAAAAAGGGCCTACCAAGCTTCCAAAAAACTACGAGTTGCCTGAAATCTCAGCACACACTTTTTCACCCAATCTTGATGAAACTTTCAGGTAATGATCAGTACACCAATCCCACTTGGCTCGCCAAATTTCGTTCTAGGTTAAACCCTTCTTTGGCAGTAACCGGTTTCATTTTGAGGTATCACTCTGTTTTCTCCTATAGGGATACATGTATTTGGAACTCTAAATCAAACACGGTTTGTGCTAGCTCTTTGAAACTTGACACAATAAAGCAGTGTCAAGTTCTATCTCTATGGTTTGTTTGCTGTTGATGTAGCCCTAAGCAGAGACTGGCGAGAATCACTTTCATGGAAAGGGCCTGCCAAGCTTCCAAAAAACTACGAGTTGCCTGAAATCTCAGCAAACACTTTTTTCACCCCATCTTGATGATACTTTCAGGTTTATGATCAGTACACCAATCCCACTTGGCTCGCAAAATTTCGTTCTTCTAGGTTAAACTGTTCGTTGGTTGTAACCGGTTTCATTTTGAGGTTTCACTCTGTTTTCTCCTATAGGGATACATGTATTTGGAACTTTAAATCAAACACGGTTTGTGCTAGCTCTTTGAAACTTGACACAATAAAGCAGTTTCAAGTTGTATCTCTATGGTTTGTTTGCTGTTGATGTAGCCCTAAGCAGAGACTGGTGAGAATCACTTTCATGGAAAGGGCCTGCCAAGCTTCCAAAAAACATGTTGCCTGAAATCTCAGCAAACACTATTTTCACCCAATCTTGATGATACTTTCAGGTAATGATCAGTACACCAATCCCACTTGGCTCGCAAAATTTCGTTCTTCTAGTTTAAACCGTTCGTTGGCTGTAACCGGTTTCATTTTGAGGTTTCACTCTGTTTTCTCCTATAGGGATACATGTATTTGGAACTCTAAATCAAACACGGTTTGTGCTAGCTCTTTGAAACTTGACAGAATAAAGCAGTTTCAAGTTCTATCTCTATGGTTTGTTTGCTGTTGATGTAGCCCTAAGCAGAGACTGGCGAGAATCACTTTCATGGAAATGGCCTGCCAAGCTTCCAAAAGACAAGTTGCCTGAAATCTCAGCAAATACTTTTTCACCCAATCTTGATGAAACTTTCAGGTAATGATCAGTACACCATTCCCACTTGGCTCGCCAAATTTCGTTCTTCTAGGTTAAACCGTTCATTGGCAGTAACCAGTTTCATTTTGAGGTTTCACTCTGTATTCTCCTATAGGG
>NW_027525278.1:0-21587 GCF_052094955.1 Ictidomys tridecemlineatus | reverse complement strand
CACTTTCATGGAAAGGGCTTGCCAAGCTTCCAAAAACTACGAGTTGCCTGAAATCTCAGCAAACACTTTTTCACCCAATCTTGATGATACTTTCAGGTAATTATCAGTACACCAATCCCACTTGGCTCGCCAAATTTCATTATTTTATGTCAAACCTTTCGTTTGCAGTAACCGTTTTCATTTTGAGGTTTCACTCTGTTTTGTCCTATACAGATACATGTGTTTTGAACTCTACATCAAACACGGTTTGTGCTGGCTCTTTGAAACTTGACAGAATAAAGCAGTTTCAAGTTCTTTCTCTATGGTTTGTTTGCTGTTGATGTAACCCTAAGCAGAGACTGGCGAGAATCCCTTTCATGGAAATGGGTTGCCAGCTTCCAAAAAACTAGGAGTTTCTGAAATCTCAGCAATCAGTTTTTCACCAATCTTGATGATACTTTCAGGTAATGATCAGTACACCAATCCCACTTGGCTCGCCAAATTTTGTTCTTCTAGGTTAAACCATTCGATTGCAGTAACCGTTTTCATTTTGAGGTTTCACTCTGTTTTCTCCTATAGGTATACATGTATTTGGAACTCTAAATCAAACACGGTTTTGTGCTAGCTCTTTGGAACTTGACACAATAAAGCAGTTTCAAGTTCTCTCTTTATGGTTAGTTCCTTGTTGATGTAGCCCTCAGCAGAGACTGGCGAGAATCACTTTAATGGAAAGGGGTTGCCAAGCTTCAAAAAAACTATGAGTTGCCTGAAATCTCAGAAAACACTTTTTCACCCAATCTTGATGATACTTTCAGGTAATGATCAGTACACCAAACCCACTTGGCTTGCCAAATTTCATTATTCTATGTCAAACCGTTCGTTTGCAGTAACCGTTTTCATTTTGAGGTTTCACTCTGTTTTGTCCTATACAGATACATGTGTTTTGAACTCTACATCAAACACGGTGTGTGCTGGCTCTTTGAAACTTGACAGAATAAAGAAGTTTCAAGTTCTTTCTCTATGTTTGTTTGCTGTTGATGTAGCCCTAAGCAGAGACTGGCGAGAATCCGTTTCATGGAAATGGGTTGCCAAGCTTCCAAAAACTAGGAGTTTCCTGAAATCTCAGCAATCACTTTTTCACCAATCTTGATGATACTTTCAGGTAATGATCAGTACACCAATCCCACTTGGCTCGTCAATTTTGTTCTTCTAGGGTTAAACCATTCGATTGCAGTAACCGTTTTCATTTTGAGGTTTCACTCTGTTTTCTCCTATAGGGATACATGTATTTGGAACTCTAAATCAAACATGGTTTTTGCTAGCTCTTTGAAACTTGACACAATAAAGCAGTTTCAAGTTCTCTCTTTATGGTTAGTTCCTTGTTGATGTAGCCCTCAGCAGAGACTGGCGAGAATCACTTTAATGGAAAGGGGTTGCCAAGCTTCAAAAAACTATGAGTTGCCTGAAATCTCAGAAAACACTTTTCACCCAATCTTGATGATACTTTCAGGTAATGATCAGTACACCAAACCCACTTGGCTTGCCAAATTTCATTATTCTATGTCAACCGTTCGTTTGCAGTAACCGTTTTCATTTTGAGGTTTCACTCTGTTTTGTCCTATACAGATACATGTGTTTTGACTCTACATCAAACACGGTTGTGCTGGCTCTTTGAAACTTGACAGAATAAAGAAGTTTCAAGTTCTTTCTCTATGGTTTGTTTGCTGTTGATGTAGCCCTAAGCAGAGACTGGCGAGAATCCGTTTCATGGGAAATGGGTTGCCAAGCTTCCAAAAAACTAGGAGTTTCCTGAAATCTCAGCAATCACTTTTTCACCAATCTTGATGATACTTTCAGGTAATGATCAGTACACCAATCCCACTTGGCTCGTCAAATTTTGTTCTTCTAGGTTAAACCATTCGATTGCAGTAACCGTTTTCATTTTGAGGTTTCACTCTGTTTTCTCCTATAGGGATACATGTATTTGGAACTCTAAATCAAACATGGTTTTTGCTAGCTCTTTGAAACTTGACACAATAAAGCAGTTTCAAGTTCTCTCTTTATGGTTAGTTCCTTGTTGATGTAGCCCTCAGCAGAGACTGGCGAGAATCACTTTAATGGAAAGGGTTGCCAAGCTTCAAAAAACTATGAGTTGCCTGAAATCTCAGAAAACACTTTTTCACCCAATCTTGATGATACTTTCAGGTAATGATCAGTACACCAATCCCACTTGGCTTGCCAAATTTCATTATTCTATGTGAAACCGTTCGTTTGCAGTAACCGTTTTCAATTTTGAGGTTTCACTCTGTTTTGTCCTATACAGATACATGTGTTTTGAACTCTACATCAAACACGGTTTGTGCTGGCTCTTTGAAACTTGACAGAATAAAGCAGTTTCAAGATCTTTCTCTATGGTTTGTTTGCTGTTGATGTAGCCCTAAGCAGAGAATGGCGAGAATCCCTTTCATGGAAATGGGTTGCCAAGCTTCCAAAAAACTAGGAGTTTCCTGAAATGTCAGCAATCACTTTTTCACCAATCTTGATGATACTTTCAGGTAATGATCAGTACACCAATCCCACTTGGCTCGCCACATTTTGTTCTTCTAGGTTAAACCAGATTGCAGTAACCGTTTTCATTTTGAGGTTTCACTCTGTTTTCTCCTATAGGGATACATGTATTTGGAAGTCTAAATCAAACACAGTTTGTGCTAGCTCTTTGAAACTAGACACAATAAAGCAGTTTCAAGTTCTATCTCTATGGTTTGTTTGTTGTTGATGTAGCCCTCAGCAGAGACTGGTGAGAATAACTTTCATGGAAAAGGGTTGCCAAGCTTCCAAAAAACTACGAGTTCCCTGAAATCTCAGAAAACACTTTTTCACCCAATCTTGATGATACTTTCAGGTAATGATCAGTACACCAATCCTACTTGGCTCGCCAAATTTCGTTCTTCTAGGTTAAACGGTTCGTTTGCAGTAACCGTTTTCATTTTGAGGTTTCACTCTGTTTTCTCCTATAGGGATACATGTATGTGCAACTCTAAATCAAACACGGTTTGTTCTAGCTCTTTGAAACTTGACACAATAAAGCAGTTTCAAATTCTATCTCTATGGTTTGTATGCTGTTGATGTAGCTCTAAGCAGAGACTGGCGATAATCACTTTCATGGAAAGGGGTTGCCAAGCTGCCAAAAAACTACGAGTTGCCTGAAATCTCAGCAAACACTTTTTCACCCAATCTTGATGATACTTTCAGGTAATGATCAGTACACCAATCCCACTTGGCTCGCCAAATTTCGTTCTTCTAGGTTAAACCATTCGTTTGCAGTAACCGTTTTCATTTTGAGAGTTTCACTCTGCGTTCTCCTATAGGGATACATGTATTTGGAACTCTAAATCAAACATGCTTTGTGCTAGCCCTTTGAAACTTGACATAATAAAGCAGTTTCAAGCTCTTTCTCTATGATTTGTCTGCTGTTGATGTAGCCCTAAACAGAGACTTGCGAGAATCACTTTCATGGAAAGGGGTTTGCCAAGCTTCCAAAAAACTACGAGTTTCCTGTAATCTCAGCAATAGCTTTTTCACCCAATCTTGATGATAATATCAGGTAATGATCAGTACACCAATCCCACTTGGCTCGCCAAATTTTGTTCTTCTAGGTTAAACCATTCATTTGCAGTAACCGTTTTCATTTTGAGGTTTCACTCTGTTTTCTCCTATAGGGATACATGTATTTGGAACTCTAAATCAAACACTGTTTGTGCTAGCTCTTTGAAACTTGACACAATAAAGCTGTTTCAAATTCTATCTCTATGGTTTGTATGCAGTTGATGTAGCCCTAAGCAGAGACTGGCGAGAATCACTTTCATGGAAAGGGGTTGCCAAGCTGCCAAAAAACTACGAGTTGCCTGAAATCTCAGCAAACACTTTTTCACCCAATCTTTATGATACTTTCAGGTAATGATCAGTACACCAATCCCACTTGGCTCGCCAAATTTCCTTCTTCTAGGTTAAACCATTCGTTTGCAGTAACCGTTTTCATTTTGAGGTTTCACTCTGTTTTCTCCTATGGGGATACATGTATTTGGAACTCTAAATCAAACATGCTTTGTGCTAGCCCTTTGAAACTTGACATAATAAAGCAGTTTCAAGCTCTTTCTCTATGGTTTGTCTGCTGTTGATGTAGCCCTCAGCAGAGACTGGCGAGAATCACTTTCATGGAAAGGGGTGTGCCAAGCTTCCAAAAAACTACGAGTTTCTTGTAATCTCAGCAATCACTTTTTCACCCAATCTTGATGATAATTTCAGGTAATGATCAGTACACCAATCCCACTTGGCTCGCCAAATTTTGTTCTTCTAGGTTAAACCATTCATTTGCAGTAACCGTTTTCATTTTGAGGTTTCACTCTGTTTTCTCCTATAGGGATACATGTATTTGGAACTCTAAATCAAACACTGTTTGTGCTAGCTCTTTGAAACTTGACACAATAAAGCTGTTTCAAATTCTATCTCTATGGTTTGTATGCAGTTGATGTAGCCCTAAGCAGAGACTGGCGAGAATCACTTTCATGGAAAGGGGTTGCCAAGCTGCCAAAAAACTACGAGTTGCCTGAAATCTCAGCAAACACTTTTTCACCCAATCTTGATGATACTTTCAGGTAATGATCAGTACAGCAATCCCACTTGGCTCGCCAAATTTCCTTCTTCTAGGTTAAACCATTCGTTTGCAGTAACCGTTTTCATTTTGAGGTTTCACTCTGTTTTCTCCTATAGGGATACATGTATTTGGAACTCTAAATCAAACATGCTTTGTGCTAGCCCTTTGAAACTTGACACAATAAAGCAGTTTCAAGCTCTATCTCTATGGTTTGTCTGCTGTTGTTGTAGCCCTAAGCAGCGACTGGCGAGAATCACTTTCATGGAAAAAGGTTTGCCAAGCTTCCAAAAAACAACGAGTTTCCTGTAATCTCAGCAATCACTTTTTCACCCAATCTTGATGATAATTTCAGGTAATGATCAGTACACCAATCCCACTTGGCTCGCCAAATTTTGTTCTTCTAGGTTAAACCATTCATTTGCAGTAACCGTTTTCATTTTGAGGTTTCACTCTGTTTTCTCCTATGGGGATACATATATTTGGAACTCTAAATCAAACACGGTTTGTGCTAGCTCTTTGAAACTTGACACAATAAAGCAGTTTCAAGTTGTATCTCTATGGTTTGTTTGCTGTTGATGTAGCCCTAAGCAGAGTCTGGCGAGAGTCACTTTCATGGAAAAGGCTTGCCACGCTTCCAAAAACTACGAGTTGCCTGAAATCTCAAGAAAAAATTTTTCACAAAATCTTGATGATACTTTCAGGTAATTATCAGTACACCAATCCCACTTAATACGCCAAATTTCGTTCTTCTAGGTTAAACCGTTCGTTTGCAGTAACCGTTTTCATTTTGAGGTTTCACTCTGTTTTCTCCTATAGGGATACATGTATTTGCAACTCTAAATCAAACACGGTTTGTTCTAGCTCTTTGAAACTTGACACAATAAAGCAGTTTCAAATTCTATCTCTATGGTTTGTATGCTGTTGATGTAGCCCTAAGCATAGACTGGCGAAAATCACTTTCATGGAAAGGGGTTGCCAAGCTGCCAAAAAAATACGAGTTTCCTGAAATCTCAGCAAACACTTTTTCACCCAATCTTGATGATAATTTCAGGTAATGATCAGTACACCAATCCCACTTGGCTCGCCAAATTTCGTTCTTCTAGGTTAAACCATTCGTTTGTAGTAACCGTTTTCATTTTGAGGTTTCACTATGTTTTCTCCTATAGGGATACATGTATTTGGAACTCTAAATCAAACATGCTTTGTGCTAGCCCTTTGAAACTTGACACAATAAAGCAGTTTCAAGCTCTATCTCTATGTTTTGTCTCCTGTTGTTGTAGCCCTAAGCAGAGACTGGCGAGAATCACTTTCATGGAAAAAGGTATGCCAAGCTTCCAAAAAACTACGAGTTTCGTGTAATCTCAGCAATCACTTTTTCACCCAATCTTGATGATACTTTCAGGTAATGATCAGTACACCAATCCCACTTGGCTCGCCAAATTTTGTTCTTCTAGGTTAAACCATTCATTTGCAGTAACCGTTTTCATTTTGAGGTTTCACTCTGTTTTCTCCTATAGGGATACATGTATTTAGAACTCTAAATCAAACACTGTTTGTGCTAGCTCTTTGAAACTTGACACAATAAAGCAGTTTCAAGTTCTATCTCTATGGTTTGTTTGCTGTTGATGTAGCCCTAAGCAGAGACTGGCGAGAGTCACTTTCATGGAAAAGGCTTGCCAAGCTTCCAAAAACTACGAGTTGCCTGAAATCTCAGCAAACACTTTTCACCCAATCTTGATGATACTTTGAGGTAATGATCTGTACACCAGTCCCACTTGGCTCGCCAAATTTCATTATTCTATGTCAAACCGTTCGTTTGCAGTAACCGTTTTCATTTTGAGGTTTCACTCTGTTTTCTCCTATAGGGATACATGTATTTGGAACTCTACCTCAAACACGGTTTGTGCTGGCTCTTTGAAACTTGACACAATAAAGCAGTTTCAAGTTCTATCTCTATGGTTTGTTTGCTGTTGATGTAGCCCTAAGCAGAGACTGGCGAGAATCACTTTCATGGAAAGGGCTTGCCAAGCTTCCAAAAAACTACGAGTTTCCTGAAATCTCAGGAAACACTTTTTCACCCAATCTTGATGATACTTTCAGGTAATGATCAGTACACCAATCTTACTTGGCTCGCTAAATTTCATTCTTCTATTTCAAACCGTTCGTTTGCAGTAACCGTTTTCATTTTGAGGTTTCACTCTGTTTTCTCCTTTAGGGATACATGTATTTGGAACTCTACATCAAACACGGTTTGTGCTGGCTCTTTGAAACTTGACACAATAAAGCAGTTTCAAGTTCTATCTTTATTGTTTGTTTGCTGTTGATGTAGCCCTAAGCAGAGACTGGCGAGAATCACTTTCATAGAAAGGGCTTGCCAAGCTTCCAAAAAACTACGAGTTGCCTGAAATCTCAGGAAACACTTTTTCACCCAATCTTGATGATACTTTCAGGTAATGATCAGTACACCAATCTTACTTGGCACGCTAAATTTCATTCTTCTATGTCAAACCGTTCGTTTGCAGTAACCATTTTCATTTTGAGGTTTCACTGTGTTTTCTCCTTTAGGGATACATATATTTGGAACTCTAAATCAATCACGGTTTGTGCTAGCTCTTTGAAACTTGACACAATAAAGCAGTTTCAAGTTCTATCTCTATGGTTTGTTTGCTGTTGATGTAGCCCTAAGCAGAGACTGGCGAGAATCACTTTCATGCAAAGGGGTTGCCAAGCTTCCAAAAAACTACGAGTTTCCTGTAATATCAGCAATCAAATTTTCACCCAATCTTGATGATACTTTTAGGTAATGTTCAGTACACCAATCCCACTTGGCTCGCCAAATTTTGTTCTTCTAGGTTAAACCATTCGTTTGCAGTAACCGTTTTCATTTTTAGGTTTCACTCTGTTTTCTCCTCTAGTGATACATGTATTTGGAACTCTAAATAAACCCGGTTTGTGCTAGCTCTTTGAATCTTGACACAATAAAGCAGTTTCAAGTTCTATCTCTATGGTTTGTTTGCTGTTGATGTAGCCCTAAGCAGAGACTGGCGAGAATCACTTTCATGGAAAGGGCTTGCCAAGCTTCCAAAAACTACGAGTTGCCTGAAATCTCAGCAAACACTTTTTCACCCAATCTTGATGATACTTTCAGGTAATTATCAGTACACCAATCCCACTTGGCTCGCCAAATTTCATTATTTTATGTCAAACCTTTCGTTTGCAGTAACCGTTTTCATTTTGAGGTTTCACTCTGTTTTGTCCTATACAGATACATGTGTTTTGAACACTACATCAAACACGGTTTGTGCTGGCTCTTTGAAACTTGACAGAATAAAGCAGTTTCAAGTTCTTTCTCTATGGTTTGTTTGCTGTTGATGTAACCCTAAGCAGAGACTGGCGAGAATCCCTTTCATGGAAATGGGTTGCCAAGCTTCCAAAAAACTAGGAGTTTCCTGAAATCTCAGCAATCAGTTTTTCACCAATCTTGATGATACTTTCAGGTAATGATCAGGACACCAATCCCACTTGGCTCGCCAAATTTTGTTCTTCTAGGTTAAACCATTCGATTGCAGTAACCGTTTTCATTTTGAGGTTTCACTCTGTTTTCTCCTATAGGTATACATGTATTTGGAACTCTAAATCAAACACGGTTTGTGCTAGCTCTTTGAAACTTGACACAATAAAGCAGTTTCAAGTTCTCTCTTTATGGTTAGTTCCTTGTTGATGTAGCCCTCAGCAGAGACTGGCGAGAATCACTTTAATGGAAAGGGGTTGCCAAGCTTCAAAAAAACTATGAGTTGCCTGAAATCTCAGAAAACACTTTTTAACCCAATCTTGATGATACTTTCAGGTAATGTTCAGTACACCAAACCCACTTGGCTTGCCAAATTTCATTATTCTATGTCAAACCGTTCGTTTGCAGTAACCGTTTTCATTTTGAGGTTTCACTCTGTTTTGTCCTATACAGATACATGTGTTTTGAACTCTACATCAAACACGGTTTGTGCTGGCTCTTTGAAACTTGACAGAATAAAGAAGTTTCAAGTTCTTTCTCTATGGTTTGTTTGCTGTTGATGTAGCCCTAAGCAGAGACTGGCGAGAATCCGTTTCATGGAAATGGGTTGCCAAGCTTCCAAAAAACTAGGAGTTTCCTGAAATCTCAGCAATCACTTTTTCACCAATCTTGATGATACTTTCAGGTAATGATCAGTACACCAATCCCACTTGGCTCGTCAAATTTTGTTCTTCTAGGTTAAACCATTCGATTGCAGTAACCGTTTTCATTTTGAGGTTTCACTCTGTTTTCTCCTATAGGGATACATGTATTTGGAACTCTAAATCAAACACGGTTTGTGCTAGCTCTTTGAAACTTGACACAATAAAGCAGTTTCAAGTTCTCTCTTTATGGTTAGTTCCTTGTTGATGTAGCTCTCAGCAGAGACTGGCGAGAATCACTTTAATGGAAAGGTGTTGCCAAGCTTCAAAAAAACTATGAGTTGCCTGAAATCTCAGAAAACACTTTTTCACCCAATCTTGATGATACTTTCAGGTAATGATCAGTACACCAATCCCACTTGGCTTGCCAAATTTCATTATTCTATGTCAAACCGTTCGTTTGCAGTAACCGTTTTCATTTTGAGGTTTCACTCTGTTTTGTCCTATACAGATACATGTGTTTTGAACTCTACATCAAACACGGTTTGTGCTGGCTCTTTGAAACTTGACAGAATAAAGCAGTTTCAAGTTCTTTCTCTATGGTTTGTTTGCTGTTGATGTAGCCCTAAGCAGAGAATGGCGAGAATCCCTTTCATGGAAATGGGTTGCCAAGCTTCCAAAAAACTAGGAGTTTCCTGAAATGTCAGCAATCACTTTTTCACCAATCTTGATGATACTTTCAGGTAATGATCAGTACACCAATCCCACTTGGCTCGCCAAATTTTGTTCTTCTAGGTTAAACCATTCGATTGCAGTAACCGTTTTCATTTTGAGGTTTCACTCTGTTTTCTCCTATAGGGATACATGTATTTGGAACTCTAAATCAAACACGGTTTGTGCTAGCTCTTTGAAACTAGACACAATAAAGCAGTTTCAAGTTCTCTCTTTATGGTTAGTTCCTTGTTGATGTAGCCCTCAGCAGAGACTGGCGAGAATCACTTTAATGGAAAGGGGTTGCCAAGCTTCAAAAAAACTATGAGTTTCCTGAAATCTCAGCAAACACTTTTTCACCCAATCTTGATGATACTTTCAGGTAATGATCAGTACACAATCCCACTTGGCTCGCCAAATTTCATTCTTTTATGTCAAACCGTTCGTTTGCAGTAACCTTTTTCATTTTGAGGTTTCACTCTGTTTTCTCCTATAGAGATACATGTGTTTTTAACTCTACATCAAACACGGTTTGTGCTGGCTCTTTGAAACTTGACACAATAAAGCAGTTTCAAGTTCTATCTCTATGGTTAGTTCCCTGTTGATGTAGCACTCAGCAGAGACTGGCGAGAATCCCTTTCATGGAAAGGGGTTGCCAAGCTTCAAAAAAACTATGAGTTTCCTGAAATCTCAGCAAACACTTTTTCACTGAATCTTGATGATACTTTCAGGTAATGATCAGTACACCAATCCCACTTGGCTCGCCAAATTTCGTTCTTCTAGGTTAAACCATTCGTTTGCAGTAACCGTTTTTATTTTCAGGTTTCATTCTGTTTTCTCCTATAGGGATACATGTATTTGGAACTCTAAATCAGACATGTTTGTGCTAGCCCTTTGAAACTTGACACAATAAAGCAGTTTCAAGCTCTATCACTATGGTTTGTCTGCTGTTGATGTAGCCCTAAGCAGAGACTGGCGAGAATCACTTTCATGGAAAGGGGTTGCCAAGCTTCCAAAAACTACGAGTTGCCTTAAATCTCAGCAAACACTTTTTCACCCAATCTTGATGATACTTTCAGGCAATGATCAGTACACCAATCCCACTTGGCTCGCCAAATTACGTTTTTCTAGGGTAAACCATTCGTTTGCAGTAACCGTTTTCATGTTGAGGTTTCACTCTGTTTTCTCCTATACAGATACATGTATTTGGAACTCTACATCAAACACGGTTTGTGCTGGCTCTATGAAACTTGACACAATAAAGCAGTTTCAAGTTCTATCTCTATGGTTTGTTTGCTGTTGATGTAGCCCTAAGCAGAGACTGGCGGAAATCGTTTTCATGGAAAGGGGTTGCCAAGCTTCCAAAAAACTACGAGTTCCCTGAAATCTCAGCAAACACTTTTTCACCCAATCTTGATGATACTTTCAGGTCATGATCAGTACACCAATCCTACTTGTCTCGCCAAATTTTGTTCTTCTAGGTTAAACCATTCGTTTGCAGTAACCGTTTTCATTTTGAGGTTTCACTCTGTTTTCTCCTATAGGGATACATGTATTTGGAACTCTAAATCAAACACGGTTTGTGCTAGCTCTTTGAAACTTGATACATTAAAGCATTTCAAGTTCTATCTCTATGGTTTTTTTGCTGTTGATGTAGCCCTAAGCAGAGACTGGCGAGAATCACTTTCATGCAAAGGGGTTGCCAAGCTTCCAAAAAACTACGAGTTTCCTGTAATATCAGCAATCAAATTTTCACCCAATCTTGATGATACTTTTAGGTAATGTTCAGTACACCAATCCCACTCGGCTCGCCAAATTTTGTTCTTCTAGGTTAAACCATTCGTTTGCAGTAACCGTTTTCATTATGAGGTTTCACTCTGTTTTCTCCTCTAGTGATACATGTATTTGGAACTCTAAATAAACCCGGTTTGTGCTAGCTCTTTGAATCTTGACACAATAAAGCAGTTTCAAGTTCTATTTCTATGGTTTGTTTGCTGTTGATGTAGCCCTAAGCAGAGACTGGCGAGAATCACTTTCATGGAAAGGGCTTGCCAAGCTTCCAAAAACTACGAGTTGCCTGAAATCTCAGCAAACACTTTTTCACCCAATCTTGATGATACTTTCAGGTAATTATCAGTACACCAATCCCACTTGGCTCGCCAAATTTCATTATTTTATGTCAAACCTTTCGTTTGCAGTAACTGTTTTCATTTTGAGGTTTCACTCTGTTTTGTCCTATACAGATACATGTGTTTTGAACTCTACATCAAACACGGTTTGTGCTGGCTCTTTGAAACTTGACAGAATAAAGCAGTTTCAAGTTTTTTCTCTATGGTTTTTTGCTGTTGATGTAACCCTAAGCAGAGACTGGCGAGAATCCCTTTCATGGAAATGGGTTGCCAAGCTTCCAAAAAACTATGAGTTGCCTGAAATCTCAGCAATCACTTTTTCACCAATCTTGATGATACTTTCAGGTAATGATCAGTACACCAATCCCACTTGGCTCGCCAAATTTTGTTCTTCTAGGTTAAACCATTCGATTGCAGTAACCGTTTTCATTTTGAGGTTTCACTCTGTTTTCTCCTATAGGTATACATGTATTTGGAACTCTAAATCAAACACGGTTTGTGCTAGCTCTTTGAAACTTGACACAATAAAGCAGTTTCAAGTTCTCTCTTTATGGTTAGTTCCTTGTTGATGTAGCCCTCAGCAGAGACTGGCGAGAATCACTTTAATGGAAAGGGGTTGCCAAGCTTCAAAAAAACTATGAGTTGCCTGAAATCTCAGAAAACACTTTTTCACCCAATCTTGATGATACTTTCAGGTAATGATCAGTACACCAAACCCACTTGGCTTGCCAAATTTCATTATTCTATGTCAAACCGTTCATTTGCAGTAACCGTTTTCATTTTGAGGTTTCACTCTGTTTTGTCCTATACAGATACATGTGTTTTGAACTCTACATCAAACACGGTTTGTGCTGGCTCTTTGAAACTTGACAGAATAAAGAAGTTTCAAGTTCTTTCTCTATGGTTTGTTTGCTGTTGATGTAGCCCTAAGCAGAGACTGGCGAGAATCCGTTTCATGGAAATGGGTTGCCAAGCTTCCAAAAAACTAGGAGTTTCCTGAAATATCAGCAATCACTTTTTCACCAATCTTGATGATACTTTCAGGTAATGATCAGTACACCAATCCCACTTGGCTCGTCAAATTTTGTTCTTCTAGGTTAAACCATTCGATTGCAGTAACCGTTTTCATTTTGAGGTTTCACTCTGTTTTCTCCTATAGGGATACATGTATTTGGAACTCTAAATCAAACACGGTTTGTGCTAGCTCTTTGAAACTTGACACAATAAAGCAGTTTCAAGTTCTCTCTTTATGGTTAGTTCCTTGTTGATGTAGCCCTCAGCAGAGACTGGCGAGAATCACTTTAATGGAAAGGGTTGCCAAGCTTCAAAAAAACTATGAGTTGCCTGAAATCTCAGAAAACACTTTTTCACCCAATCTTGATGATACTTTCAGGTAATGATCAGTACACCAATCCCACTTGGCTTGCCAAATTTCATTATTCTATGTCAAACCGTTCGTTTGCAGTAACCGTTTTCATTTTGAGGTTTCACTCTGTTTTGTCCTATACAGATACATGTGTTTTGAACTCTACATCAAACACGGTTTGTGCTGGCTCTTTGAAACTTGACAGAATAAAGCAGTTTCAAGTTCTTTCTCTATGGTTTGTTTGCTGTTGATGTAGCCCTAAGCAGAGAATGGCGAGAATCCCTTTCATGGAAATGGGTTGCCAAGCTTCCAAAAAACTAGGAGTTTCCTGAAATGTCAGCAATCACTTTTTCACCAATCTTGATGATACTTTCAGGTAATGATCAGTACACCAATCCCACTTGGCTCGCCAAATTTTGTTCTTCTAGGTTAAACCATTCGATTGCAGTAACCGTTTTCATTTTGAGGTTTCACTCTGTTTTCTCCTATAGGGATACATGTATTTGGAACTCTAAATCAAACACGGTTTGTGCTAGCTCTTTGAAACTTGACACAATAAAGCAGTTTCAAGTTCTCTCTTTATGGTTTGTTCCTTGTTGATGTAGCCCTCAGCAGAGACTGGCGAGAATCACTTTAATGGAAAGGGGTTGCCAAGCTTCAAAAAAACTATGAGTTTCCTGAAATCTCAGCAAACACTTTTTCACCCAATCTTGATGATACTTTCAGGTAATGATCAGTACACAATCCCACTTGGCTCGCCAAATTTCATTCTTTTATGTCAAACAGTTCGTTTGCAGTAACCTTTTTCATTTTGAGGTTTCACTCTGTTTTCTCCTATAGAGATACATGTGTTTTTAACTCTACATCAAACACGGTTTGTGCTGGCTCTTTGAAACTTGACACAATAAAGCAGTTTCAAGTTCTATCTCTATGGTTAGTTCCCTGTTGATGTAGCCCTCAGCAGAGACTGGCGAGAATCCCTTTCATGGAAAGGGGTTGCCAAGCTTCAAAAAAACTATGAGTTTCCTGAAATCTCAGCAAACACTTTTTCACCCAATCTTGATGATACTTTCAGGTAATGATCAGTACACCAATCCCACTTGGCTCGCCAAATTACGTTTTTCTAGGGTAAACCATTCGTTTGCAGTAACCGTTTTCATGTTGAGGTTTCACTCTGTTTTCTCCTATACAGATACATGTATTTGGAACTCTACATCAAACACGGTTTGTGCTGGCTCTATGAAACTTGACACAATAAAGCAGTTTCAAGTTCTATCTCTATGGTTTGTTTGCTGTTGATGTAGCCCTAAGCAGAGACTGGCGGGAATCGTTTTCATGGAAAGGGGTTGCCAAGCTTCCAAAAAACTACGAGTTCCCTGAAATCTCAGCAAACACTTTTTCACCCAATCTTGATGATACTTTCAGGTCATGATCAGTACACCAATCCTACTTGTCTCGCCAAATTTTGTTCTTCTAGGTTAAACCATTCGTTTGCAGTAACCGTTTTCATTTTGAGGTTTCACTCTGTTTTCTCCTATAGGGATACATGTATTTGGAACTCTAAATCAAACACGGTTTGTGCTAGCTCATTGAAACTTGACACATTAAAACAGTTTCAAGTTCTATCTCTATGGTTTTTTTGCTGTTGATGTAGCCCTCAGCAGAGACTGGCAAGAATCACTTTCATGGAAAGGGCTTGCCAAGCTTCAAAAAAACTATGAGTTTCCTGAAATCTCAGCAAACACTTTTTCACCCAATCTTGATGATACTTTCAGGTAATGATCAGTACACCAATCCCCCTTGGCTCGCCAAATTTCATTCTCTAGGTTAAACCGTTCCTTTGCAGTAACTGTTTTCATTTTGAGTTTTCACTCTGTTTTCTCCTAAAGGGATACATGTATTTGCAACTCTAAATCAAACACGGTTTGTGCTAGCTCTTTGAAACTTGACACAATAAAGCAGTTTCAAGTTGTATCTCTATGGTTTGTTTGCTGTTGATGTAGCCCTAAGCAGAGACTGGCGAGAATCACTTTCATGGAAAGGGCTTGCCAAGCTTCCAAAAAACTACGAGTTTCCTGAAATCTCAGGATCCACTTTTTCACCCAATCTTGATGATACTTTCAGGTAATGATCAGTACACCAATCCCACTTGGCTCACCAAATTTTGTTCTTCTAGGTTAAACCATTCGTTTGCAGTAACCGTTTTCATTTTCAGGTTTCACTCTGTTTTCTCCTATAGGGACACATGTATTTGGAACTCTAAATCAAACATGCTTTGTGCTAGCCCTTTGAAACTTGACACAATAAAGCAGTTTCAAGTTCTCTCTCTATGGTTATTTCCCTGTTGATGTAGGCCTCAGCAGAGACTGGCGAGAATGACTTTCATGGAAAGGGGTTGCCAAGCTTCAAAAAAACTATGAGTTTCCTGAAATCTCAGCAAACACTTTTTCACCCAATCTGGATGATACTTTCAGGTAATGATCAGTACACCAATCCCACTTGGCTCGCCAAATTTCATTCTTCTATGTCAAACCGTTCGTTTGCAGTAACCGTTTTCATTTTGAGGTTTCACTCTGTTTTCTCCTATACAGATACATGTGTTTTGAACTCTACATCAAAACACGGTTTGTGCTGGCTCTTTGAAACTTGACACAATACAGCAGTTTCAAGTTCTATCTCTATGGTTTGTTTGCTGTTGATGTAGCCCTAAGCAGAGACTGGCGAGAATCACTTTCATGGAAAGGGCTTGCCAAGCTTCCAAAAACTACGAGTTGCCTGAAATTTCAGCAAACACTTTTTCACCCAATCATGATGATACTTTCAGGTAATTATCAGTACACCAATCCCACTTGGCTCGCCAAATTTCGTTCTTCTAGGGTAAAGCATTCGTTTGCAGTAACCGTTTTCATGTTGAGGTTTCACTCTCTTTTCTCCTATAAAGATAGATGTGTTTTGAACTCTACATCAAACACGGTTTGTGCTGGCTCTTTGAAACTTGACAAAATAAAGCAGTTTCAAGTTCTATCTCTATGGTTTGTTTGCTGTTGATGTAGCCCTAAGCAGAGACTGTCAAGAATCCCTTTCATGGAAAGGGGTTGCCAAGCTTCAAAAAAACTATGACTTTCCTGAAATCTCAGCAAACACTTTTTCACCCAATCTGGATGATACTTTCAGGTAATGATCAGTACACCAATCCCACTTGGCTCACCAAATTTCATTATTCTATGTCAAACGTTCGTTTGCAGTAACCTTTTTCATTTTGAGGTTTCACTCTGTTTTCTCCTATAGGGATACATGTATTTGGAACTCTAAATCCAACACGGTTTGTGCTAGCTCTTTGAAACTTGACACAATAAAGCACTTTCAAGTTCTATCTCTATGGTTAGTTCCCTGTTGATGTAGCCCTCAGCAGAGACTGGCGAGAATCACTTTCATGGAAAGGGCTTGCCAAGCTTCCAAAAACTACGAGTTGCCTTAAATCTCAGCAAACACTTTTTCACCCAATCTTGATGATACTTTCAGGTAATGATCAGTACACCAATCCCACTTGGCTCGACAAATTACGTTTTTCTAGGGTAAACCATTCGTTTGCAGTAACCGTTTTCATGCTGAGGTTTCACTCTGTTTTCTCCTATACAGATACATGTATTTGGAACTCTACATCAAACACGGTTTGTGCTGGCTCTATGAAACTTGACACAATAAAGCAGTTTCAAGTTCTATGTCTATGGTTTGTTTGCTGTTGATGTAGCCCTAAGCAGAGACTGGCGGGAATCGTTTTCATGGAAAGGGGTTGCCAAGCTTCCAAAAAACTACGAGATCCCTGAAATCTCAGCAAACACTTTTTCACCCAATCTTGATGATACTTTCAGTTAATGATCAGTACACCAATCCCACTTGGCTCTCCAAATTTCGTTCTTCTAGGTTAAACCATTCGTTTGCAGTAACCATTTTCATTTTCAGGTTTCACTCTGTTTTCTCCTATACAGATACATATATTTTGAACTCTACATCAAACACGGTTTGTGCTGGCTCTTTGAAACTTGACACAATAAAGCAGTTTCAAGTTCTATCTCTATGGTTTGTTTGCTGTTGATGTAGCCCTAAGCAGAGACTGGCGAGAAAGCCTTTCATGGAAAGGGGTTGCCAAGCTTCAAAAAAACTATGAGTTTCCTGAAATGTCAGCAAACACTTTTTCACCCAATCTTGATGATACTTTCAGGTAATGATCAGTACACCAATCCCCCTTGGCTCGCCAAATTTCATTTTCTATGTCAACCGTTCATTTGCAGTAACCGTTTTCATTTTGAGGTTTCACTCTGTTTTCTCCTATAGGAATACATGTATTGGGAACTCTAAATCAAACACGGTTTGTGCTAGCTCTTTGAAACTTGACACAATAAAGCAGTTTCAATTTCTATCTCTATGGTTTGTTTGCTGTTGATGTAGCCCTAAGCAGAGACTGGCGAGAATCACTTTCATGGAAAGGGCTTGTCAAGCTTCCAAAAACTACGAGTTGCCTGAAATCTCAGCAAACACTTTCTCACACAATCTTGAATATACTTTCAGGTAATGATCAGTACACCAATCCCACTTGCCTCGCCAAATTTCGTTCTTCTAGGTTAAGCCGTTCTTTTGCAGTAACCGTTTTCATTTTGAAGTTTCACTCTGTTTTCTCCTATAGGGATACATGTATTTGGAACTCTAAATCAATCACGGGTTGTGCTAGCTCTTTGAAACTTGACACAATAAAGCAGTTTCAAGTTCTATCTCTATTGTTTGTTTGCTGTTGATGTAGCACTAAGCAGAGACTGGCGAGAATCACTTTCATGGAAAGGGCTTGTCAAGCTTCCAAAAAACTACGTGTTGCCTGAAATCTCAACAAACACTTTTTCACCCAATCTTGATGATACTTTCAGGTAATGATCAGTACACCAATCCCACTATGCTCGCCAAATTTCTTTCTTCTAGGTTAAACCATTCGTTTGCAGTAACCTTTTTCATTTTGAGGTTTCACTCTGTTTTCACCTATAGGGATGCATGTATTTGGAAATCTAAATCAAACACGGTTTGTGCTAGCTCTTTGAAACTTGACACAATAAAGCAGTTTCAAGTTCTATCTCTATGGTTTGTTTACTGTTGATGTAGCCCTAAGCAGAGACTGGCGAGAATCACTTTCATGGAAAGGGCTTGCCAACCATCCAAAAAACTACGAGTTGCCTGAAATCTCAGCAAACACTTTTTCACCCAATCTTGATGATACTTTCAGGTAATGATCAGTACACCCATCCCACTTGGCTCGCCAAATTTCGTTCTTCTAGGTTAAACCGTTCGTTTGCAGTAACCGTTTATATTTTGATTTTTCACTCTGTTTTCTCCTATAGGGATACATGTATTTGGAACTCTAAATCAAACATGGTTTGTGCTAGCTCTTTGTAACTTGACACAATAAAGCAGTTTCAAGTGCTATCTCTATGGTTTGTTTGCTCTTGATGTAGCCCTAAGCAGAGACTGGCGAGAATCTTTTTCATGGAAAGGGCTTGCCAAGCTTCCAAAAAACTGCGAGTTGCCTGAAATCTCAGCAAACACTTATTCACCCAATCTTGATGATACTTTCAGATTATGATCAGTACACCCATCCCACTTGGCTCGCCAAATTTCGTTCTTCTAGGTTAAACCGTTTGTTTGAAGTAACCTTTTATATTTTGATTTTTCACTCTGTTTTCTCCTATAGGGATACATGTATTTGGAACACTAAATCAAACACGGTTTGTGCTAGCTCTTTGAAACTTGACACAATAAAGCAGTTTAAAGTGCTATCTCTATGGTTAGTTTGCTGTTGATGTAACCCTAAGCAGAGACTAGAGAGAATCACTTTCATGGAAAGGGCTTGGAAGCTTCCAAAAAACTACGAGTTGCCTGAAATCTCAGCAAACACGTTTTCACCCAATCTTGATGATATTTTCAGGTAATGATCAGTACACCAATCCCACTTGGCTCGCCAAATTTCGTTCTTCTAGGTTAAACCATTCGTTTGCAGTAACCGTTTTCATTTTGAGGTTTCACTCTGTTTTCTCCTAAAGGGATACATACTTTTGGAGCTCTAAATCAAATACGGTTTGTGCTAGCTCTTTGAAACTTGACACAATAAAGCAGTTTCAAGTTCTATCACTATGGTTTTTGTGCTGTTGATGTAGCCCTAAGCAGAGACTCCGAGAATCACTTTCATGGAAAGGGCTTTCCAAGCTTCCAAAAAACTACGAGTTGCCTGAAATCTCAGCAAACACGTTTTCACCCAATCTTGATGATACTTTCTGGTAATGATCAGTACACCAATCCCACTTGGCTCGCCAAATTTCATTCTTCTAGGTTAAACCTTTCGTTTGCAGTAACCGTTTTCATTTTGACGTTTCACTCTGTTTTCTCCTACAGGGATACATGTATTTTAAACTCTAAATCAAACACGGTTTGTGCTAGCTCTTTGATACTTGACACAGTAAAGCAGTTTCAAGTTCTATCTCTATGCTTTGTTTCCTGTTGATTTAGCCCTTAGCAGAGACTGGCGAGAATCACTTTAATGGAAAGGGCTTGCCAAGCTTCCAAAAAACTACGAGTTGCCTGAAATCTCAGCAAACACTTTTTCACCCAAACTTGATGATACTTTCAGGTAATGATCAGTACACCAATCCGACTTGGCTCGCCAAATTTCGTGCTTCTAGGTTAAACCGTTCGTTTGCAGTAACCGTTTTCATTTTGAGGTTTCACTCTGTTTTCTCCTATAGGGATACATGTATTTGGAACTCTAAATCAAAACGGTTTGATCTAGCTCTTTGAAACTTGACACAAAAGCAGTTTCAAGTTCTATCTCTATGGTTGGTTTACTGTTGATGTAGCCCTTAGCAGAGACTGGCAAGAATGAGTTTCATTAAAAAGGCTTGTCAAGCTTCCAAAAAACTACGAGTTGCCTGAAATCTCAGAAAAGTCTTTTTCACCCAATCTTGATGATACTTTCAGATAATGATCAGTACACCAATACCACTTGGCTCGCCAAATTTCGTTCTTCTAGGTTAAACGGTCCGTTTGCAGTAACCGTTTTCATTTTGAGGTTTCACTCTGTTTTCTCCTATAGGGATACATGTATTTGGAACTCTAAATCAAACACGGTTTGTGCTAGCTCTTTGAAACTTGACACAATAAAGCAGTTTCAAGTTCTGTCTCTATGGTTTGTTTGCTGTTGATGTAGCCCTCAGCAGAGACACAGAGAATCACTTTCATGGAAAGGGCTTGCCAAGCTCCAAAAAAATACGAGTTGCCTGAAATCTCAGCAAACACTTTTTCACCCAATCTTGATGATACTTTCAGGTCATGATCAGTACACCAATCCCACTTGGCTCGCTAAATTTCGTTCTTCTAGGTTAAACCTTTCGTTTGCAGTAACCGTTTTCATTTTGAGGTTTCACTCTGTTTTCTCCTATAGGGATACATGTATTTGGAACTCTACATCAAACACGGTTTGTGCTGGCTCTTTGAAACATGACACAATAAAGCAGTTTCAAGTTCTATCTCTATGGTTTGTTCGCTGTTGATGTAGCCCTAAGCAGAGACTTTCGAGAATCACTTTCATGGAAAGGGCTTGCCAAGCTTCCAAAAATATCCGAGTTGCCTTAAATCTCAGAAAACACTTTTTCACCCAATCTTGATGATACTTTCAGGTAATGATCAGTACACCAATCCCACTATGCTCGCCAAATTTCGTTCTTCTAGGTTAAACCATTCGTTTGCAGTAACCGTTTTCATATTGAGGTTTCACTCTGTTTTCTCCTATAGGAATACATGTATTTGGAACTCTAAATCAAACACGGTTTGTGCTAGCTCTTTGAAACTTGACACAATAAAGCAGTTTCAAGTTCTATCTCTATGGTTTGTTTGCTGTTGATGTAGCCCTAAGCAGAGATTGGCGAGAATCACTTTCATAGAATGGGCTTGCCAAGCTTCCAAAAAACTACGAGTTGCCTGCAACCTCAGCAAACACCTTTTCACCCAATCTTGATGATACTTTCAGGTAATGATCAGTACACCAATCCCACTTGCCTCGCCAAATTTCGTTCTTCTAGGTTAAGCCGTTCTTTTGCAGTAACCGTTTTCATTTTGAAGTTCACTCTGTTTTCTCCTATAGGGATACATGTATTTGGAACTCTAAATCAATCACGGGTTGTGCTAGCTCTTTGAAACTTGACACAATAAAGCAGTTTCAAGTTCTATCTCTATTGTTTGTTTGCTGTTGATGTAGCACTAAGCAGAGACTGGCGAGAATCACTTTCATGGAAAGGGCTTGTCAAGCTTCCAAAAAACTACGTGTTGCCTGAAATCTCAACAAACACTTTTTCACCCAATCTTGATGATACTTTCAGGTAATGATCAGTACACCAATCCCACTATGCTCGCCAAATTTCTTTCTTCTAGGTTAAACCATTCGTTTGCAGTAACCTTTTTCATTTTGAGGTTTCACTCTGTTTTCACCTATAGGGATGCATGTATTTGGAAATCTAAATCAAACACGGTTTGTGCTAGCTCTTTGAAACTTGACACAATAAAG
>NW_027525277.1:0-21591 GCF_052094955.1 Ictidomys tridecemlineatus | reverse complement strand
GTGATTTTCGCCAGTCTCTTCTTAGGGCTACATCAACAGCAAACAAACCATAGAGATAGAACTTGAAACTGCTCTATTGTGTCAAGTTTCAAAGAGCTAGCAAAAACCGTCTTTGACATAGAGTTCCAAATACATGTATTCGTATAGGAGAAAACAGAGTGAAACCTAAAAATTTAAACGATTACTGCAAACCAACGGTTTAACCTAAAAGAACGAAATTTGGTGAGCCAAGTGGTTTTGGTGTACTGATCATTACCTGAAAGAATCATCAAGATTGGGTGAAAAAGTGTTTGCTGAGATTTTAGGCAACTCGTAGTTTTTGAAAGCTTGGCAACCCCTTTCCATCAAAGTGATTTTCGCCAGTCTCTGCTTAGGGCTACATCAACAGCAAACAAACCATAGAGATAGAACTGGAAACTGCTCTATTGTGTCAAGTTTCAAAGAGCTAGCACAAACCGTCTTTGATTTAGAGTTCCAAATACATGTATCCGTATAGGAGAAAACAGAGTGAAACCTAAAAATAAAAACGGTTACTGCAAACGAACGGTTTAACCTAGAAGAACGAAATTTGGTAAGCCAAGTGGTTTTGGTGTACTGATCATTACCTGAAAGAATCATCAAGATTGGGTGCAAAAATGTTTGCTGAAATTTCAGGCAACTCGTAGTTTTTGGAAGATTGGCAACCCCTTTCCATCAAAGTGATTTTCGCCAGTCTCTGCTTAGGGCTACATCAACAGCAAACAAACCATAGAGATAGAACTGGAAACTGCTGTATTGTGTCAAGTTTCAAAGAGCTAGCACAAACCGTCTTTAATTTAGAGTTCCAAATACATGTATCTCTATAGGAGAAAACAGAGTGAAACCTAAAAATGAAAACGGTTACTGCAAACGAACGGTTTAACCTAGAAGAACGAAATTTGGTGAGCCAAGTGGTTTTGGTGTACTGATCATTACCTGAAAGAATCATGAAGATTGGGTGAAAAAATGTTTGCTGAGATTTCAGGCAACTCGTAGTTTTTGGAAGCTTGGCAACCCCTTTCCATCAAAGTGATTTTCGCCAGTCTCTGCTTTGGGATACATCAACAGCAAACAAACTATAGAGATAGAACTTTAAACTGCTCTATTGTGTCAAGTTTCAAAGAGCTAGCACAAACCGTCTTTGATTTCGAGTTCCCAATACATGTATCCGTATAGGAGAAAACAGAGTGAAACCTAAAAATGAAAACGGTTATTGCAAACGAACGGTTTAAACTAGAAGAACGAAATTTGGTGAGCCAAGTGGTTTTGGTGTACTGATCATTACCTGAAAGAATCATCAAGATTGGGTGAAAAAATGTTTGCTGAGATTTCAGGCAACTCGTAGTTTTTGGAAGCTTGGCTACTAGTTTCCATCAAAGTGATTTTCGCCACTTTCTGCTTAGGGCTACATCAACGGCAAACAAACCATACAAATAGAACATGAAACTGCTCTATTGTGTCAAGTTTCAAAGAGCTAGCACAAACCGTCTTTGATTTAGAGTTCCAAATACATGTATTTCTATAGGACAAAACAGAGTGAAACCTAAAAATGAAAACGGTTACTGCAAACGAACGGTTTAACCTGGAAGAACGAAATTTGGTGCGTCAAGTGGTTTTGGTGTACTGATCATTACCTGAAAGAATCATCAAGATTGGGTGAAAAAATGTTTGCAGAGATTTCAGGCAACTCCTAGTTTTTGGAATCTTGGCAACCCCTTTTCATCAAAGAGATTTTCGCCAGTCTCTGCTTAGGGCTACATCAACAGCAAACAAACCATAGAGATAGAACTTGAAACTGCTCTATTGTGTCAAGTTTCAAAGAGCTAGCACAAACCGTCTTTGATTTAGAGTTCCAAATACATGTATCCCTATAGGAGAAAACAGAGTGAAACCTAAAAATGAAAAGGGTTACTGCAAATGAACGGTTTAACATAGAAGAACGAAATTTGGTAAGCCAAGTGGTTTGGTGTACTGATCATTACCTGAAAGAATCATCAAGATTGGGTGAAAAAATGTTTGCTGAGATTTCAGGCAACTCGTAGTTTTTGGAAGCTTGGCAACCCCTTTCCATCAAAGAGATTTCCGCCAGTCTCTGCTTAGGGCTACAAAAACAGCAAACAAACCATAGAGATAGAACATGAAACTTCTCTATTGTGTCAAGTTTCAAAGAGCTAGCACAAACCGTCTTTGATTTAGAGTTCCTAATACATGTATCTGTATAGGAGAAAACAGAGTGAAACCTAAAAATGAAAACGGTTACTGCAAACGAACGGTTTAACCTAGAAGAACGAAATTTGGTGAGCGAAGTGGTTTTGGTGTACTGATCATTACCTGAAAGAATCATCAAGATTGGGTGAAAAAATGTTTTCTCAGATTTCAGGCAACTCGTAGTTTTTGGAAGCTTGGCAACCCCTTTCCATCAAAGTGATTTTCGCCAGTCTCTGCTTAGGGCTACATGAACAGCAAACAAACCATAGAGATAGAACTTGAAACTGCTCTATTGTGTCAAGTTTCAAAGAGCTAGCACAAACCGTCTTTGATTTAGAGTTCCAAATACATGTATCCCTATAGGAGAAAACAGAGTGAAACCTAAAAATGAAAACGGTTACTGCAAACGAACGGTTTAACCTAGAAGAACGAAATTTGGTGAGCCAAGTGGTTTTGGTGTACTGATCATTACCTAAAAGAATCATCAAGATTGGGTGAAAAAATGTTTGCTGAAATTTCAGGCAACTCATAGTTTTTGGAAGCTTGGCAACCCCTTTCCATCAAAGTGATTTTCGCCAGTCTCTGCTTAGGGCTACATCAACAGCAAACAAACCATAGAGATAGAACTTGAAACTGCTCTATTGTGTCAAGTTTCAAAGAGCTAGCACAAACCGTCTTTGATTTAGAGTTCCAAATACATGTATTTCTATAGGAGAAAACAGAGTGAAACCTAAAAATGAAAACGGTTACTGCAAACGAACGGTTTAACCTAGAAGAACGAAATTTGGTGAGCCAAGTGGTTTTGGTGTACTGATCATTACCTGAAAGAATCATCAAGATTGGGTGAAAAAATGTTTGCTGAGATTTCAGGCAACTCGTAGTTTTTGGAAGCTTGGCAACCCCTTTCCATCAAAGTGATTTTCGCCAGTCTCTTCTTAGGGCTACATCAACAGCAAACAAACCATAGAGATAGAACTTGAAACTGCTCTATTGTGTCAAGTTTCAAAGAGCTAGCAAAAACCGTCTTTGACATAGAGTTCCAAATACATGTATTCGTATAGGAGAAAACAGAGTGAAACCTAAAAATTTAAACGATTACTGCAAACCAACGGTTTAACCTAAAAGAACGAAATTTGGTGAGCCAAGTGGTTTTGGTGTACTGATCATTACCTGAAAGAATCATCAAGATTGGGTGAAAAAGTGTTTGCTGAGATTTTAGGCAACTCGTAGTTTTTGAAAGCTTGGCAACCCCTTTCCATCAAAGTGATTTTCGCCAGTCTCTGCTTAGGGCTACATCAACAGCAAACAAACCATAGAGATAGAACTGGAAACTGCTCTATTGTGTCAAGTTTCAAAGAGCTAGCACAAACCGTCTTTGATTTAGAGTTCCAAATACATGTATCCGTATAGGAGAAAACAGAGTGAAACCTAAAAATAAAAACGGTTACTGCAAACGAACGGTTTAACCTAGAAGAACGAAATTTGGTAAGCCAAGTGGTTTTGGTGTACTGATCATTACCTGAAAGAATCATCAAGATTGGGTGCAAAAATGTTTGCTGAAATTTCAGGCAACTCGTAGTTTTTGGAAGATTGGCAACCCCTTTCCATCAAAGTGATTTTCGCCAGTCTCTGCTTAGGGCTACATCAACAGCAAACAAACCATAGAGATAGAACTGGAAACTGCTGTATTGTGTCAAGTTTCAAAGAGCTAGCACAAACCGTCTTTAATTTAGAGTTCCAAATACATGTATCTCTATAGGAGAAAACAGAGTGAAACCTAAAAATGAAAACGGTTACTGCAAACGAACGGTTTAACCTAGAAGAACGAAATTTGGTGAGCCAAGTGGTTTTGGTGTACTGATCATTACCTGAAAGAATCATGAAGATTGGGTGAAAAAATGTTTGCTGAGATTTCAGGCAACTCGTAGTTTTTGGAAGCTTGGCAACCCCTTTCCATCAAAGTGATTTTCGCCAGTCTCTGCTTTGGGCTACATCAACAGCAAACAAACTATAGAGATAGAACTTTAAACTGCTCTATTGTGTCAAGTTTCAAAGAGCTAGCACAAACCGTCTTTGATTTCGAGTTCCCAATACATGTATCCGTATAGGAGAAAACAGAGTGAAACCTAAAAATGAAAACGGTTATTGCAAACGAACGGTTTAAACTAGAAGAACGAAATTTGGTGAGCCAAGTGGTTTTGGTGTACTGATCATTACCTGAAAGAATCATCAAGATTGGGTGAAAAAATGTTTGCTGAGATTTCAGGCAACTCGTAGTTTTTGGAAGCTTGGCAACTAGTTTCCATCAAAGTGATTTTCGCCACTTTCTGCTTAGGGCTACATCAACGGCAAACAAACCATACAAATAGAACATGAAACTGCTCTATTGTGTCAAGTTTCAAAGAGCTAGCACAAACCGTCTTTGATTTAGAGTTCCAAATACATGTATTTCTATAGGACAAAACAGAGTGAAACCTAAAAATGAAAACGGTTACTGCAAACGAACGGTTTAACCTGGAAGAACGAAATTTGGTGCGTCAAGTGGTTTTGGTGTACTGATCATTACCTGAAAGAATCATCAAGATTGGGTGAAAAAATGTTTGCAGAGATTTCAGGCAACTCCTAGTTTTTGGAATCTTGGCAACCCCTTTTCATCAAAGAGATTTTCGCCAGTCTCTGCTTAGGGCTACATCAACAGCAAACAAACCATAGAGATAGAACTTGAAACTGCTCTATTGTGTCAAGTTTCAAAGAGCTAGCACAAACCGTCTTTGATTTAGAGTTCCAAATACATGTATCCCTATAGGAGAAAACAGAGTGAAACCTAAAAATGAAAAGGGTTACTGCAAATGAACGGTTTAACATAGAAGAACGAAATTTGGTAAGCTAAGTGGTTTGGTGTACTGATCATTACCTGAAAGAATCATCAAGATTGGGTGAAAAAATGTTTGCTGAGATTTCAGGCAACTCGTAGTTTTTGGAAGCTTGGCAACCCCTTTCCATCAAAGAGATTTCCGCCAGTCTCTGCTTAGGGCTACAAAAACAGCAAACAAACCATAGAGATAGAACATGAAACTTCTCTATTGTGTCAAGTTTCAAAGAGCTAGCACAAACCGTCTTTGATTTAGAGTTCCTAATACATGTATCTGTATAGGAGAAAACAGAGTGAAACCTAAAAATGAAAACGGTTACTGCAAACGAACGGTTTAACCTAGAAGAACGAAATTTGGTGAGCGAAGTGGTTTTGGTGTACTGATCATTACCTGAAAGAATCATCAAGATTGGGTGAAAAAATGTTTTCTCAGATTTCAGGCAACTCGTAGTTTTTGGAAGCTTGGCAACCCCTTTCCATCAAAGTGATTTTCGCCAGTCTCTGCTTAGGGCTACATGAACAGCAAACAAACCATAGAGATAGAACTTGAAACTGCTCTATTGTGTCAAGTTTCAAAGAGCTAGCACAAACCGTCTTTGATTTAGAGTTCCAAATACATGTATCCCTATAGGAGAAAACAGAGTGAAACCTAAAAATGAAAACGGTTACTGCAAACGAACGGTTTAACCTAGAAGAACGAAATTTGGTGAGCCAAGTGGTTTTGGTGTACTGATCATTACCTAAAAGAATCATCAAGATTGGGTGAAAAAATGTTTGCTGAAATTTCAGGCAACTCATAGTTTTTGGAAGCTTGGCAACCCCTTTCCATCAAAGTGATTTTCGCCAGTCTCTGCTTAGGGCTACATCAACAGCAAACAAACCATAGAGATAGTACTTGAAACTGCTCTATTGTGTCAAGTTTCAAAGAGCTAGCACAAACCGTCTTTGATTTAGAGTTCCAAATACATGTATCCATATAGGAGAAAACAGAGTGAAACCTAAAAATGAAAACGGTTACTGCAAACGAACGGTTTAACCTAGAAGAACGAAATTTGGTGAGCCAAGCGGTTTTGGTGTACTGATCATTACCTGAAAGAATCATCAAGATTGGGTGAAAAAATGTTTGCTGAGATTTCAGGCAACTCGTAGTTTTTGGAAGCTTGGCAACCCCTTTCCATCAAAGTGATTTTCGCTAGTCTCTGCTTAGGGCTACATCAACAGCAAACAAACCATAGATATAGAACTTGAAACTGCTCTATTGTGTCAAGTTTCAAAGAGCTAGCACAAACCGTCTTTGATTTAGAGTTCCAAATACATGTATTTCTATAGGAGAAAACAGAGTGAAACCTAAAAATGAAAACGGTTACTGCAAACGAACGGTTTAACCTAGAAGAACGAAATTTGGTGAGCCAAGTGGTTTTGGTGTACTGATCATTACCTGAAAGAATCATCAAGACTGGGTGAAAAAATGTTTGCTGAGATTTCAGGCAACTCGTAGTTTTTGGAAGCTTGGCAACCCCTTTCCATCAAAGTGATTTTCGCCAGTCTCTTCTTAGGGCTACATCAACAGCAAACAAACCATAGAGATAGAACTGAAAACTGCTCTATTGTGTCAAGTTTCAAAGAGCTAGCAAAAACCGTCTTTGACTTAGAGTTCCAAATACATGTATTCGTATAGGAGAAAACAGAGTGAAACCTAAAAATTTAAACAATTACTGCAAACCAACGGTTTAACCTAAAAGAACGAAATTTGGTGAGCCAAGTGGTTTTGGTGTACTGATCATTACCTGAAAGAATCATCAAGATTGGGTGAAAAAGTGTTTGCTGAGATTTTAGGCAACTCGTAGTTTTTGAAAGCTTGGCAACCCCTTTCCATCAAAGTGATTTTCGCCAGTCTCTGCTTAGGGCTACATCAACAGCAAACAAACCATAGAGATAGAACTGGAAACTGCTCTATTGTGTCAAGTTTCAAAGAGCTAGCACAAACCGTCTTTGATTTAGAGTTCCAAATACATGTATCCGTATAGGAGAAAACAGAGTGAAACCTAAAAATAAAAACGGTTACTGCAAACGAACGGTTTAACCTAGAAGAACGAAATTTGGTAAGCCAAGTGGTTTTGGTGTACTGATCATTACCTGAAAGAATCATCAAGATTGGGTGCAAAAATGTTTGCTGAAATTTCAGGCAACTCGTAGTTTTTGGAAGATTGGCAACCCCTTTCCATCAAAGTGATTTTCGCCAGTCTCTGCTTAGGGCTACATCAACAGCAAACAAACCATAGAGATAGAACTGGAAACTGCTGTATTGTGTCAAGTTTCAAAGAGCTAGCACAAACCGTCTTTAATTTAGAGTTCCAAATACATGTATCTCTATAGGAGAAAACAGAGTGAAACCTAAAAATGAAAACGGTTACTGCAAACGAACGGTTTAACCTAGAAGAACGAAATTTGGTGAGCCAAGCGGTTTTGGTGTACTGATCATTACCTGAAAGAATCATCAAGATTGGGTGAAAAAATGTTTGCTGAGATTTCAGGCAACTCGTAGTTTTTGGAAGCTTGGCAACCCCTTTCCATCAAAGTGATTTTCGCTAGTCTCTGCTTAGGGCTACATCAACAGCAAACAAACCATAGATATAGAACTTGAAACTGCTCTATTGTGTCAAGTTTCAAAGAGCTAGCACAAACCGTCTTTGATTTAGAGTTCCAAATACATGTATTTCTATAGGAGAAAACAGAGTGAAACCTAAAAATGAAAACGGTTACTGCAAACGAACGGTTTAACCTAGAAGAACGAAATTTGGTGAGCCAAGTGGTTTTGGTGTACTGATCATTACCTGAAAGAATCATCAAGACTGGGTGAAAAAATGTTTGCTGAGATTTCAGGCAACTCGTAGTTTTTGGAAGCTTGGCAACCCCTTTCCATCAAAGTGATTTTCGCCAGTCTCTTCTTAGGGCTACATCAACAGCAAACAAACCATAGAGATAGAACTGAAAACTGCTCTATTGTGTCAAGTTTCAAAGAGCTAGCAAAAACCGTCTTTGACTTAGAGTTCCAAATACATGTATTCGTATAGGAGAAAACAGAGTGAAACCTAAAAATTTAAACGATTACTGCAAACCAACGGTTTAACCTAAAAGAACGAAATTTGGTGAGCCAAGTGGTTTTGGTGTACTGATCATTACCTGAAAGAATCATCAAGATTGGGTGAAAAAATGTTTGCAGAGATTTCAGGCAACTCCTAGTTTTTGGAATCTTGGCAACCCCTTTTCATCAAAGAGATTTTCGCCAGTCTCTGCTTAGGGCTACATCAACAGCAAACAAACTATAGAGATAGAACTTTAAACTGCTCTATTGTGTCAAGTTTCAAAGAGCTAGCACAAACCGTCTTTGATTTCGAGTTCCCAATACATGTATCCGTATAGGAGAAAACAGAGTGAAACCTAAAAATGAAAACGGTTATTGCAAACGAACGGTTTAAACTAGAAGAACGAAATTTGGTGAGCCAAGTGGTTTTGGTGTACTGATCATTACCTGAAAGAATCATCAAGATTGGGTGAAAAAATGTTTGCTGAGATTTCAGGCAACTCGTAGTTTTTGGAAGCTTGGCAACTCCTTTCCATCAAAGTGATTTTCGCCATTTTCTGCTTAGGGCTACATCAACGGCAAACAAACCATACAAATAGAACATGAAACTGCTCTATTGTGTCAAGTTTCAAAGAGCTAGCACAAACCGTCTTTGATTTAGAGTTCCAAATACATGTATTTCTATAGGACAAAACAGAGTGAAACCTAAAAATGAAAACGGTTACTGCAAACGAACGGTTTAACCTGGAAGAACGAAATTTGGTGCGTCAAGTGGTTTTGGTGTACTGATCATTACCTGAAAGAATCATCAAGATTGGGTGAAAAAATGTTTGCAGAGATTTCAGGCAACTCCTAGTTTTTGGAATCTTGGCAACCCCTTTTCATCAAAGAGATTTTCGCCAGTCTCTGCTTAGGGCTACATCAACAGCAAACAAACCATAGAGATAGAACTTGAAACTGCTCTATTGTGTCAAGTTTCAAAGAGCTAGCACAAACCGTCTTTGATTTAGAGTTCCAAATACATGTATCCCTATAGGAGAAAACAGAGTGAAACCTAAAAATGAAAAGGGTTACTGCAAATGAACGGTTTAACATAGAAGAACGAAATTTGGTAAGCCAAGTGGTTTGGTGTACTGATCATTACCTGAAAGAATCATCAAGATTGGGTGAAAAAATGTTTGCTGAGATTTCAGGCAACTCGTAGTTTTTGGAAGCTTGGCAACCCCTTTCCATCAAAGTGATTTTCGCCAGTTTCTGCTTAGGGCTACATCAACGGCAAAGAAACCAGAGAAATAGAAAATGAAACTGCTCTATTGTGTCAAGTTTCAAAGAGCTAGCACAAACCGTCTTTGATTTAGAGTTCCAAATACATGTATTTCTATAGGAGAGAACAGAGTGAAACCTAAAAATGAAAACGGTTACTGCAAACGAACGGTTTAACCTAGAAGAACGAAATTTGGTGAGCCAAGTGGTTTTGGTGTACTGATCATTACCTGAAAGAATCATCAAGATTGGGAGAAAAAATGTTTGCTGAGATTTCAGGCAACTCGTAGTTTTTGGAAGCTTGGCAACCCCTTTCAATCAAAGTGATTTTCGCCAGTCTCTGCTTAGGGCTACATCAACAGCAAACAATCCATAGAGATAGAACTTGAAACTGCTCTATTGTGTCAAGTTTCAAAGAGCTAGCACAAACCGTCTTTGATTTAGAGTTCCAAATACATGTATTTCTATAGGAGAAAAGAGAGTGAAACCTAAAAATGAAAACGGTTACTGCAAACGAACGTTTTAACCTAGAAGAACGAAATTTGGTGAGCCAAGTGGTTTTGGTGTACTGATCATTACCTGAAAGAATCATCAAGATTGGGTGAAAAAATGTTTGCTGAGATTTCAGGCAACTCATAGTTTCTGGAAGCTTGGCAACCCCTTTCCATCAAAGAGATTTTCGCCAGTCTCTGCTTAGGGCTACATCAACAGCAAACAAACCATAGAGATAGAACTTGAAACTGCTCTATTGTGTCAAGTTTCAAAGAGCTAGCACAAACCGTCTTTGATTTAGAGTTCCAAATACATGTATCCCTATTGGAGAAAACAGTGAAACTTAAAAATGAAAACGGTTACGGCAAACGAACGGTTTAACCTAGAAGAACGAAATTTGGTGAGCCAAGTGGTTTTGGTGTACTGGTCATTACCTGAAAGAATCATCAAGATTGGGTGAAAAAATGTTTGCTGAGATTTCAGGAAACTCGTAGTTTTTGGAAGCTTGGCAACCCCTTTACATCAAAGTGATTTTTGCCAGTCTCTGCTTGGGGCTACATCAACAGCAAACAAACCATAGAGATAGAACTTGAAACTGCTCTATTGTGTCAAGGTTCAAAGAGCTAGCACAAACCGTCTTTGATTTAGAGTTCCAAATACCTGTATCCGTATAGGAGAAAACAGAGTGAAACCTAAAAATGAAAACGGTTACTGCAAACGAACGGTTTAACCTAGAAGAACGAAATTTGGTGAGCCAAGTGGTTTTGGTGTACTGATCATTACCTGAAAGAATCATCAAGATTGGTTGAAAAAATGTTTGCAGAGATTTCAGGCAACTCGTAGTTTTGGAAGCTTGGCAACCCCTTTCCATCAAAGTGATTTACGCCAGTCTCTGCTTAGGGCTACATCAACAGCAAACAAACCATAGAGATAGAACTTGAAACTGCTCTATTGTGTCAAGTTTCAAAGAGCTAGCACAAACCGTCTTTGATTTAGAGTTCCAAATACATGTATCCGTATAGGAGAAAACAGAGTGAAACCTAAAAATGAAAACGGTTACTGCAAATGAACGGTTTAACCTAGAAGAACGAAATTTGGTGAGCCAAGTGGTTTTGGTGTACTGATCATTACCTGAAAGAATCATCAAGATTGGGTCAAAAAATGTTTCCTCAGATTTCAGGCAACTCGTAGTTTATGGAAGCTTGGCAACCCCTTTCCATCAAAGTGATTTTCGCCAGTCTCTGCTTAGGGCTACATCAACAGCAAACAAACCATAGAGATAGACCTTGAAACTGCTCTATTGTGTCAAGTTTCAAGGAGCTAGCACAAACCGTCTTTGATTTAGAGTTCCAAATACATGTATCCGTATAGGAGAAAACAGAGTGAAACCTAAAAGTGACAACGGTTACTGCAAACGAACGGTTTAACCTAGAAGAACGAAATTTGGTGAGCCAAGTGGTTTTGGTGTACTGATCATTACCTGAAAGAATCATCAAGATTGGTTGAAAAAATGTTTGCTGAGGTGTAAGGAAACTCGTAGTTTTGGAAGCTTGGCAACCCCTTTCCATCAAAGAGATTTACGCCAGTCTCTGCTTAGGGCTACATCAACAGCAAACAACCGATAGAGATAGAACTCGAAACTGCTCTATTGTGTCAAGTTTCAAAGAGCTAGCACAAACCGTCTTTGATTTAGAGTTCCAAATACATATATCCGTATAGGAGAAAACAGAGTGAAACCTAAAAATGAAAACGGTTACTGCAAACGAACGGTTTAACCTAGAAGAACGAAATTTGGTGAGCCAAGTTGTGTTGGTGTACTGATCATTACCTGAAAGAATCATCAAGATTGGGTGAAAAAATGTTTGCTGAGATTTCAGGCAACTCGTAGTTTTGGAAGCTTGGCAACCCCTTTCCATCTAAGTGATTTACGCCAGTCTCTGCTTAGGGCTACATCAACAGCAAACAAACCATAGAGATAGAACTTGAAACTGCTCTATTGTGTCAAGTTTCAAAGAGCTACCACAAACCGTCTTTGATTTAGAGTTCCAAATACATGTATCCGTATAGGAGAAAACAGAGTGAAACCTAAAAATGAAAACGGTTACTGCAAACGAACGGTTTAACCTAGAAGAACGAAATTTGGTGAGCCAAGTGGTGTAGGTGTACTGATCATTACCTGAGAGAATCATCAAGATTGGGTGAAAAAATGTTTTCTGAGATTTCAGGCAACTCTTAGTTTTTGGAAGCTTGGCAACCCCTTTCCATCAAAGTGATTTTCGAAAGTCTCTGCTTAGGGCTACATCAACAGCAAACAAACCATAGAGATAGAACTTGAAACTGCTCTATTGTGTCAAGTTTCAAAGAGCTAGCACAAACCGTCTATGATTTAGAGTTCCAAATACATGTATCCGTATAGGAGAAAACAGAGTGAAACCTAAAAATGAAAACGGTTACTGCAAACGAACGGTTTAACCTAGAAGAAAGAAATTTGGTGAGCCAAGTGGTTTTGGTGTACTGATCATTACCTGAAAGAATCATCAAGTTTGGGTGAAAAAATATTTGCTGAGATTTCAGGCAACTCGTAGTTTCTGGAAGCTTGGCAACCCCTTTCCATCAAAGTGATTTTCGCCAGTCTCTGCTTAGGGCTACATCAACAGCAAACAAACCATAGAGATAGAACTTGAAACTGCTCTATTGTGTCAAGTTTCCAAGAGCTAGCACAAACCGTCTTTGATTTAGAGTTCCAAATACATGTATCCCTATTGGAGAAAACAGAGTGAAACCTAAAAATGAAAACGGTTACTGCAAACGAACGGTTTAACCTAGAAGAACGAAATTTGGTGAGCCAAGTCGTTTTGGTGTACTGATCATTACCTGAAAGAATCATCAAGATTGGATGAAAAAATGTTTGCTGAGATTTCAGGAAACTCTTAGTTTTTGGAAGCTTCGCAACCCCTTTCCATTAAAGTGATTTTCGCCAGTCTCTGCTTAGGGCTACATCAACAGCAAACAAAGCATAGAGATAGAACTTGAAACTGCTCTATTGTGTCAAGTTTCAAAGAGCTAGCACAAATCGTCTTTGTTTTAGAGTTCCAAATACATGTATCCCTATAGGAGAAAACAGAGTGAAACCTAAAAATGAAAACGGTTACTGCAAATGAACGGTTTAACCTAGAAGAACGAAATTTGGTGAGCCAAGTGGTTTTGGTGTACTGATCATTACCTGAAAGAATAATCAAGATTGGGTGAAAAAAATGTTTGCTGAGATTTCAGGCAACTCGTAGTTTTTGGAAGTTTGGCAACCCCTTTACATCAAAGTGATTTTTGCCAGTCTCTGCTTGGGGCTACATCAACAGCAAACAAACCATAGAGATAGAACTTGAAACTCCTCTATTGTGTCAAGTTTCAAAGAGCTAGCACAAACCGTCTTTGATTTAGAGTTCCAAATACATGTATCCGTATAGGAGAAAACAGAGTGAAACCTAAAAATGAAAACGGTTACTGCAAACGAACGGTTTAACCTAGAAGAACGAAATTTGGTTAGCCAAGTGGTTTTGGTGTACTGATCATTACCTGGAAGAATCATCAAGATTGGGTGAAAAAATGTTTGCTGAGATTTCAGGCAACTCGTAGTTTTTGGAAGCTTGGCAACCCCTTTCCATCAAAGTGATTTTCGCCAGTCTCTGCTTAGGGCTACATCAACAGAAAACAAACCATAGAGATAGAACTTGAAACTCCTCTATTGTGTCAAGTTTCAAAAAAGCTAGCACAAACCGTCTTTGATTTAGAGTTCCAAATACATGTATCCCTATTGGAGAAAACAGAGTGAAACCTAAAAATGAAAACGGTTACTGCAAACGAACGGTTTAACCTAGAAGAACGAAGTTTGGTGAGCCAAGTGGTTTTGGTGTACTGATCATTACCTGAAAGAATCATCAAGATTGGGTGAAAAAATGTTTGCTGAGATTTCAGGCAACTCGTAGTTTTTGGAAGATTGGCAACCACTTTCCATCAAAGTGATTTTCGCCAGTCTCTGCTTAGGGCTACATCAACAGCAAACAAACCATAGAGATAGAACTTGAAACTGCTCTATTGTGTCAAGGTTCAAAGAGCTAGCACAAACCGTCTTTGATTTAGAGTTCCAAATACATGTATCCGTATAGGAAGAAAACAGAGTGAAACCTAAAAATGAAAACGGTTACTGCAAACGAACGGTTTAACCTAGAAAAACGAAATTTGGTGAGCCAAGTGGTTTTGGTGTACTGATCATTACCTGAAAGAATTCATCAAGATTGGTTGAAAAAATGTTTGCTGAGATTTCAGGCAACTCGTAGTTTTGGAAGCTTGGCAACCCCTTTCCATTAAAGGGATTTTCGCCAGTCTCTGCTTAGGGCTACATCAACAGCAAACAAAGCATAGAGATAGAACTTGAAACTGCTCTATTGTGTCAAGTTTCAAAGAGCTAGCACAAATCGTCTTTGTTTTAGAGTTCCAAATACATGTATCCCTATAGGAGAAAACAGAGTGAAACCTAAAAATGAAAACGGTTACTGCAAATGAACGGTTTAACCTAGAAGAACGAAATTTGGTGAGCCAAGTGGTTTTGGTGTACTGATCATTACCTGAAAGAATCATCAAGATTGGGTGAAAAAATGTTTGCTGAGATTTCAGGAAACTCGTAGTTTTTGGAAGCTTGGCAACCCCTTTACATCAAAGTGATTTTTGCCAGTCTCTGCTTGGGGCTACATCAACAGCAAACAAACCATAGAGATAGAACTTGAAACTGCTCTATTGTGTCAAGGTTCAAAGAGCTAGCACAAACCGTCTTTGATTTAGAGTTCCAAATACCTGTATCCGTATAGGAGAAAACAGAGTGAAACCTAAAAATGAAAACGGTTACTGCAAACGAACGGTTTAACCTAGAAGAACGAAATTGGTGAGCCAAGTGGTTTTGGTGTACTGATCATTACCTGAAAGAATCATCAAGATTGGTTGAAAAAATGTTTGCAGAGATTTCAGGCAACTCGTAGTTTTGGAAGCTTGGCAACCCCTTTCCATCAAAGTGATTTACGCAGTCTCTGCTTAGGGCTACATCAACAGCAAACAAACCATAGAGATAGAACTTGAAACTGCTCTATTGTGTCAAGTTTCAAAGAGCTAGCACAAACCGTCTTTGATTTAGAGTTCCAAATACATGTATCCGTATAGGAGAAAACAGAGTGAAACCTAAAAATGAAAACGGTTACTGCAAATGAACGGTTTAACCTAGAAGAACGAAATTTGGTGAGCCAAGTGGTTTTGGTGTACTGATCATTACCTGAAAGAATCATCAAGATTGGGTCAAAAAATGTTTCCTCAGATTTCAGGCAACTCGTAGTTTATGGAAGCTTGGCAACCCCTTTCCATCAAAGTGATTTTCGCCAGTCTCTGCTTAGGGCTACATCAACAGCAAACAAACCATAGAGATAGACCTTGAAACTGCTCTATTGTGTCAAGTTTCAAGGAGCTAGCACAAACCGTCTTTGATTTAGAGTTCCAAATACATGTATCCGTATAGGAGAAAACAGAGTGAAACCTAAAAGTGACAACGGTTACTGCAAACGAACGGTTTAACCTAGAAGAACGAAATTTGGTGAGCCAAGTGGTTTTGGTGTACTGATCATTACCTGAAAGAATCATCAAGATTGGTTGAAAAAAATGTTTGCTGAGGTGTAAGGAAACTCGTAGTTTTGGAAGCTTGGCAACCCCTTTCCATCAAAGAGATTTACGCCAGTATCTGCTTAGGGCTACATCAACAGCAAACAAACAATAGAGATAGAACTTGAAACTGCTCTATTGTGTCAAGTTTCAAGGAGCTATCACAAACCGTCTTTGATTTAGAGTTCCAAATACATGTATCCGTATAGGAGAAAAACAGAGTGAAACCTAAAAATGAAAACGGTTACTGCAAACGAACGGTTTAACCTAGAAGAACGAAATTTGGTGAGCCAAGTGGTTTTGGTGTGCTGATCATTACCTGAAAGAATCATCAAGATTGGGTGAAAAAATGTTTGCTGAGATTTCAGGCAACTCGTAGTTTTTGGAAGCTTGGCAACCCCTTTCCATCAAAGTGATTTTCGCCAGTCTCTGCTTAGGGCTACATCAACAGCAAACAAACCATAGAGATAGAACTTGAAACTACTCTATTGTGTCAAGTTTCAAAGAGCTAGCACAAACCGTCTTTGATTTAGAGTTCCAAATACAGGTATTCCTATTGGAGAAAACAGAGTGAAACCTACAAATGAAAACGGTTACTGCAAATGAACGGTTTAACCTAGAAGATCGAAATTTGGTGAGCCAAGTGGTTTTGGTGTACTGATCATTACCTGAAAGAATCATCAAGATTGGGTGAAAAAATGTTTTCTGAGATTTCAGGCAACTCTTAGTTTTTGGAAGCTTGGCAACCCCTTTCCATCAAAGTGATTTTCGCCAGTCTCTGCTTAGGGCTACATCAACAGCAAACAAACCATAGAGATAGAACTTGAAACTGCTCTATTGTGTCAAGTTTCAAAGAGCTAGCACAAACCGTCTTTGATTTAGAGTTCCAAATACATGTATCCGTATAGGAGAAAACAGAGTGAAACCTAAAAATGAAAACGGTTACTGCAAACGAACGGTTTAACCTAGAAGAAAGAAATTTGCTGAGCCAAGTGGTTTTGGTGTACTGATCATTACCTGAAAGAATCATCAAGTTTGGGTGAAAAAATATTTGCTGAGATTTCAGGCAACTCGTAGTTTTTGGAAGCTTGGCAACCCCTTTTCATCAAAGTGATTTTCGCCAGTCTCTGCTTAGGGCTACATCAACAGCAAACAAACAATAGAGATAAAACTTGAGACTGCTCTATTGTGTCAAGTTTCAAAGAGCTAGCACAAACCATCTTTGATTAAGAGTTCCAAATACATGTATCCCTATAGGAGAAAACAGAGTGAAACCTAAAAATGAAAACGGTTACTGCAAACCAACGGTTTAACCTAGAAGAACGAAATTTGGTGAGCCAAGTGGTTTTGGTGTACTGATCATTACCTGAAAGAATCATCAAGATTGGGTGAAAAAATGTTTGCTGAGATTTCAGGAAACTCGTAGTTTTTGGAAGCTTGGCAACCACTTTCATCAAAGTGATTTTCGCCAGTCTCTGCTTAGGGCTACATCAACAGCAAACAAACCATAGAGATAGAACTGGAAACTGCTCTATTGTGTCAAGGTTCAAAGAGCTAGCACAAACCGTCTTTGATTTACAGTTCCAAATACATGTATCCGTATAGGAGAAAACAGAGTGAAACCTAAAATGAAAACGGTTACTGCAAACGAACGGTTTAACCTAGAAGAACGAAATTTGGTGAGCCAAGTGGTTTTGGTGTACTGATCATTACCTGAAAGAATCATCAAGATTGGGTGAAAAAATGTTTGCTGAGATTTCAGGCAACTCGTAGTTTTTGGAAGCTTGGCAACCCCTTTCCATCAAAGTGATTTTCGCCAGTCTCTGCTTAGAGCTACATCAACAGCAAACAAACCATAGAGATAGAACTTGAAACTGCTCTATTGTGTCAAGGTTCAAAGAGCTAGCACAAACCGTCTTTGATTTAGAGTTCCAAATACATGTATCCGTATAGGAGAAAACAGAGTGAAACCTAAAAATGAAAACGGTTACTGCAAATGAACGGTTTAACCTAGAAGAACGAAATTTGGTGAGCCAAGTGGTTTTGGTGTACTGATCATTACCTGAAAGAATCATCAAGATTGGGTCAAAAAATGTTTGCTCAGATTTCAGGCAACTCGTAGTTTTTGGAAGCTTGGCAACCCCTTTCCATCAAAGTGATTTTCGCCAGTCTCTGCTTAGGGCTACATCAACAGCAAACAAACCATAGAGATAGACCTTGAAACTGCTCTATTGTGTCAAGTTTCAAAGAGCTAGCACAAACCGTCTTTGATTTAGAGTTCCAAATACATGTATCCGTATAGGAGAAAACAGAGTGAAACCTAAAAATGAAAACGGTTACTGCAAACGAACGGTTTAACCTAGAAGAACGAAATTTGGTGAGCCAAGTGGTTTTGGTGTACTGATCATTACCTGAAAGAATCATCAAGATTGGGTGAAAAAATGTTTCCTGAGATTTCAGGAAACTCGTAGTTTTTGGAAGCTTGGCAACCCCTTTCCAACAATGTGATTTTTGCCAGTCTCTGCTTAGAGCTACATCAACAGCAAACAAACCATAGAGATAGAAATTAAAACTGCTCTATTGTGTCAAGTTTCAAAGAGCTAGCACAAACCGTCTTTGATTGAGAGTTCCAAATACATGTATCCGTATAGGAGAAAAAAGAGTGAAACCTAAAAATGAAAACCGTTACTGCAAACGAACGGTTTAACCTAGAAGAACGAAATTTGGTGAGCCAAGTGGTTTTGGTGTACTGATCATTACCTGAAAGAATGATCAAGATTGGGTGAAAAAATGTTTGCTGAGATTTCAGGCAACTCGTAGTTTTTGGAAGCTTGGCAACCCCTTTCCATCAAAGTGATTTTCGCCAGTCTATGCTTGGGCCTACATAAACAGCAAACAAACCATAGAGATAGAACTTAAATCTGCTCTATTATGTCAAGTTTCAAAGACCTAGCACAAACCGTCTTTGATTTAGAGTTCCAAATACATGTATCCGTATAGGAGAAAACAGAGTGAAACCTAAAAATGAAAACGGTTACTGCAAACGAACGGTTTAACCTAGAAGAACGAAATTTGGTGAGCCAAGTGGTTTTGGTGTACTGATCATTACCTGAAAGAATCATCAATATTGGGTGAAAAAATGTTTGCTGAGATTTCAGGCAACTCTTAGTTTTTGGAAGCTTGGCAACCCCTTTCCATCAAAGTGTTTTTCGCCAGTCTCTGCTTAGGGCTACATCAACAGCAAACAAACCATAGAGATAGAACTTGAGACTGCTCGATTGTTAAAGTTTCAAAGAGGTAGCACAAACCGTCCTTGATTAAGAGTTCCAAATACATATATCCCTACAGGAGAAAACAGAGTGAAACCTAAAAATGAAAATGGTTACTGCAAACGAACGGTTTAACCTAGAAGAACGAAATTTGGTGAGCCAAGTGGTTTTGGTGTACTGATCATTACCTGAAAGAATCATCAAGATTGGGTGAAAAAATGTTTGCTGAGATTTCAGGCAACTCGTAGTTTTTGGAAGCTTGGCAACCCCTTTCCATCAAAGTGATTTTCGCCAGTCTCTGCTTAGGGCTACATCAACAGCAAACAAACCATAGAGATAGAACTTGAAACTGCTCTATTGTGTCAAGTTTCAAAGAGCTAGCACAAACCGTCTTTGATTTAGAGTTCCAAATACATGTATCCCTATAGGAGAAAACAGAGTGAAACCTGAAAATGAAAACGGTTACTGCAAACGAACGGTTTAACCTAGAAGAACGAAATTTGGTGAGCCAAGTGGTTTTGGTGTACTGATCATTACCTGAAAGGAATCATCAAGATTGGGTGAAAAAATGTTTGCTGAGATTTCAGGAAACTCGTAGTTTTTGGAAGCTTGCAACCCCTTTCCATCAAAGTGATTTTTGCCAGTCTCTGCTTAGGGCTACATCAACAGCAAACAAACCATAGAGATAGAACTTGAAACTGCTCTATTGTGTCAAGCTTCCAAGAGCTAGCACAAACCGTCTTTGATTTAGAGTTCCAAATACATGTATCCCTATAGGAGAAAACAGAGTGAAACCTGAAAATGAAAACGGTTACTGCAAACGAACGGTTTAACCTAGAAGAACGAAATTTGGTGAGCCAAGTGGTTTTGGTGTACTGATCATTACCTGAAAGAATCATCAATATTGGGTGAAAAAATGTTTGCTGTGATTTGAGGCAACTCGTAGTTTTTGGAAGCTTGGCAACCCCTTTCCATCAAAGTGATTTTCGCCAGTCTCTGCTTAGAGCTACATCAACAGCAAACAAACAATAAACATAGAACTTGAGACTGCTCTATTGTGTCAAGTTTCAAAGAGGTAGCACAAACCGTCTTTGATTTAGAGTTCCAAATACATGTATCCCTATAGGAAAAAACAGAGTGAAACCTAAAAATGAAAACGGTTACTGCAAACGAACGGTTTAACCTAGAAGAACGAAATTCGGTGAGCCAAGTGGTTTTGGTGTACTGATCATTACCTGAAAGAATCATCAAGATTGGGTGAAAAAATGTTTGCTGAGATTTCAGGCAACTCGTAGTTTTTGGAAGCTTGGCAACCCCTTTCCATCAAAGTGATTTTTGGCAGTCTCTGCTTAGGGCTACATCAACAGCAAACAAACCACAGAGATAGAACTTGAGACTGCTCTATTGTGTCAAGTTTCAAAGAGCTAGCACAAACCATCTTTGATTTAGAGTTCCAAATACATGTATCCCTATAGGAGAAAACAGAGTGAAACCTAAAAATGAAAACGGTTACTGCAAACGAACGGTTTAACCTAGAAGAACGAAATTTGGTGAGCTAAGTGGTTTTGGTGTACTGATCATTACCTGAAAGAATCATCAAGATTGGGTGAAAAAATGTTTGCTGAGATTTCAGGAAACTCGTAGTTTTTGGAAGCTTGGCAACCCCTTTCCATCAAAGTGATTTTCGCCAGTCTCTGCTTAGGGCTACATCAACAGCAAACAAACCATAGAGATAGAACTTGAAACTTCTCTATTGTGTCAAGTTTCAAAGAGCTAGCACAAACTGTCTTTGATTTAGAGTTCCAAATACATGTATCCGTATAGGAGAAAACAGAGTGAAACCTAAAAATGAAAACGGTTACTGCAAACGAACTGTTTAACCTATAAGAACGAAATTTGGTGAATCAAGTGGTTTTGGTGTACTGATCATTACCTGAAAGAATCATCAAGATTGGGTGAAAAAATGTTTGCTGAGATTTCAGGCAACTCGTAGTTTTCGGAAGCTTGGCAATCCCTTTCCATCAAAGTGATTTTCGCCAGTCTCTGCTTAGGGCTACATCAACAGCAAACAAACCATAGAGATAGAACTTGAAACTACTCTATTGTGTCTAGTTTCAAAGAGCTAGCACAAACCGTCTTTGATTTAGAGTTCCAAATACAGGTATCCGTATAGGAGAAAACAGAGTGAAACCTAAAAATGAAAACGGTTACTGCAAACGAACGGTTTAAACTAGAAGAACGAAATTTGGTGAGCCAAGTGGTTTTGGTGTACTGATCATTACCTGAAAGAATCATCAAGATTGGGTGAAAAAATGTTTGCTGAGATTTCAGGCAACTCGTAGTTTCTGGAAGCTTGGCAACCCTTTCCATCAAAAGTGATTTTCGCCCCTCTCTGCTTAGGGCTATATCAACAGCAAACAAACCATAGAGATAGAACTTGAAACTGCTCTATTGTGTCAAGTTTCAAAGAGCTAGCACAAACCGTCTTTGATTTAGAGTTCCAAATACATGTATCCGTATAGGAGAAAACAGAGTGAAACCTAAAAATGAAAACGGTTACTGCAAACGAACGGTTTAACCTAGAAGAACGAAATTTGGTGAGCCAAGTGGTTTTGGTGTACTGATCATTACCTTAAAGAATTATCAAAATTGAGTGAAAAAAGGTTTGCTGAGATTTCAGGCAACTC
>NW_027525276.1:0-21605 GCF_052094955.1 Ictidomys tridecemlineatus | reverse complement strand
AGTCCTGCTGCTCCCGAATCAAACCTCTGCACTCAGTTACAATCTTTCTGAACCCCAGTCTCAAAACTCTGCTCTGTTTAACAGTTCTTCTGAACAAGAATCTCCAAACTCCTTATGAAACCCAGTCTCCATCCTCTGCTCTCTGTAAGAAGCCTTCTGCACCCCAGTCTCCAACCTCTGATCTCTGTAAAAGTCCTTCTGCACCTCAGTCTCCAACCTCTGCTCTCTGTAACGATCCTTCTGCACCACAGTCTCCAAACTCTGCTTTCTGTAACAGCCCTTCTATACTGCAGTCTCCAAACTCTTCTCTCTGTAACAGTCCTTCTGCATCCCAATTGCCAAACTCTTCTTTCTATAACAGTGCTTCTGCACCTCAGACTCCAACTTATACTCTCTGTAACAGTCCATCTGCACCTCAGTCTGAAACCTCTGCTCTCTTCAACGATCCTTCTGTACCCAAGTCTCCAAACTGTGCTATCTGTAACAGTCCTTCTGCACCCCGTCTCCAACCTCTGTTCTCTGTAAGATACTTCTGCAACTCAGTCTCCAACCTCTGCACTCTGTAACAGTCCATATGCACCCCAGTATCCAACCTATGCTGTCTGTAACAATCTTAGGCATCTAAATCTCCAACTTCAGCTCTCTGCATCAGTCCTTCTGCACCCCAGTCTCCAAAATCTGTTCTCTGCAACAGTCCTTCTACACCACAGTCTCCAAAGTCTGCTTTCTATATCAGTTCATCTGTATTCCAGTCTCCAAACTCTACTCTTTCTAACAGTCGTTCTGCAACTCAGTTTACAACCTCTGCTCTCTGTAACTGTCCTTCTGCAACCTAGTCTCCAACCTCTACTCTCTGCAACATTTATTCTGCACCCCAGTCTCTAACCTGTGCTCTCTGCAACTGTCCTTCTGCACCCCAGTCTCCAACATCTGCTCTCTGTAAGTATTGTTCTCCACCACAGTCTCCAAAGTCTGCTTTCTATATCAGTTCATCTGTATCCCAGTCTCCAACCTCTACTCTTTCTAACAGTCGTTCTGCACCTCAGTTTACAACCTCTGCTCTCTGTAACTGTCCTTCTGCAACCTAGTCTCCAACCTCTACTCTCTGCAACATTTATTCTGCACCCCAGTCTCTAACCTGTGCTCTCTGCAACTGTCCTTCTGCACCCCAGTCTCCAACATCTGCTCTCTGTAAGTATCGTTCTCCACCATAGTCGCCAACCTCTGCTCTCTTCAACGATCATTCCACACCTCAGTCTCCAACCTCTGCTCTCTGCAACGATCCTTCTGCACCCCAGTCTTCAACCACTGGTCTCTGTAACAGTCCTTATGCAGCTCAGTCTCCAACCTATGCTCTCTGTAAGATACTTCTGCACACCAGTCTACAACATCTGCTCTCTGCAATAATCCTTTAGAACCCTAGTCTCCAACCTCTGCTCCCTGTAACACTCTTTCTGTACAGCAGTCTCCAAACTCTGCTCTCTGTAACGGTCCTTCTACACCCCAGTATCCAACCTCTACTTTCTGTATTAGTATTTCTGCAGCCAGTCTCCAATCTCTGCTCTCTGTAACAGTTCTTCTTCACCTTAGTCTCCAAACTCTGCACTCTGCTACAGTCCTCTGGACCCCAGTCTCCACCCTCTGCTCTCGGTAACAGTTCTTCTGCACCCCAATCTCCAAACTCTGCTCTCTATAACAGTCCCCTGCACTCCAGTCTCCACCCTGTGATCTCTGTAACAATTCGTCTGGACATAAGTCTCCAACCTCTGCTCTCTACAACATTCCTTGTGCTACTCAGTCTCCAAACTCTACTCTCTGTAAGATCCTTCTGCAACCCATTCTCCAAATGCTGCTCTCTGTAACAGTATTCTGAAACCCAGTATTCAACCTCTGTTCTCTGCAGCTGTCCTTCTTCACCCCAGGCTACAAACTCTGCTCTCTGTAACAGTCCTTCTGCACCCCAGTCTCCAAACTCTACTTTCTGTATCAGTTATTCTGCACCCCAGTCTAAAACTTCTGCTCTCTGTAACAGTCCTTCTGCACCTCAGTCTCCAACCTCTGCTCTCTGCAACAGTCCTTCTGCACCCCAGTCTCTAACCTCTGCTCTCTGCAAACGTCTTATTATTCCCCAGTATCCAACATCTGCTTTCTGTAACGATCCTTCTGCATCCCAGTCTCCAACGTCTGCTCTCTGCAAGAGTCCATCTACACCCCAGTCTCCAACCTCTGCTCTCTGCTACAGTCCTTCTGCACCCCAGTCTCCAACTTCTGATCTCTGCAACAGTATTTCTGCACCACAGTCTCCAACTTCTGTTCTCTGTAACAATTTTTCTGCACATCAGTCCCCAAACTCTGCTCTCTGCAATCGTCTTTCTGCACCCCATTCTCGAACCTCTCCTCTGTAGCAATCGTTTTGCACCTCAGTCTCCAACCTCTGCTCTATGCAACGATTCTTTTGAAACCCAGTCTCCAACCTCAGCCCTTCGCAAATGTCTTTCTGCACCCCAGTCTCCAACATCTGCTCTCTGAATCAATCCTTCTTCAACTCAGTCTGAAAACTCTGCTCTATGCAATGATTCTTCTGCACCCAAGTCTACAAACTCTGCTTTCTGTAACACTCCTTCTTCATCTCACCTCTCAACAGTCCTTCTGTACTTCATCTCTCCTCTCAACAGTCCTTCTGTACTGCAGTCTCCAAACCCTGCTCTCTGCAATGGTTCTTCTGTAAACCATTCTCCAAACTCTGTTGTCTGCAAGAGTCCATCAGCACTTCAGTCTCAAAAATCTGCTCCATGTAACAATCCTTCTGCACTTTAGTCTCCAAATTCTGCTCTCTGCAACAGTTCTTCTGCACCCCAGTATCCAACATCTACTCTCTGAAACACTCCTTCTGCACCCCAGGCTCCAACCTCTGCTCTCTGTAACATTTCTTCTGTACTGCTATCTCCAAACTCTGCTCTCTGTAAGGATTCTTCTGCACCCCAGTCTCCAAATTCTACTTTCTGTATCAGTCCTTCTGCACCCCAGTCTCCAACCTCTGCTCTCAGTAACAGTCCTTCTGTACCTCAGTCTCCAAACTTTGCTCTCTGCAAAAGTTTTTCTGCATCCCAGTCTCCAACCTCTGCTCCCTGCAAAAGTCTTTCTACACCCCAGTCTCCAACCTCTGCTATCTGCAACAGTGCTTCTGCACCCCAGTCTCCAAAATCTGTTTTCTGTAACAATCCTTCTGTACCTCAGTCTAGAACCTCTACTCTCTGTAACAGTCCTTCTTCATCTCAGTCTCCAAACTCTGCTCTCTGCAACATCCTTTAGAACCGCTGTCTCAAATTCTTGTCCCTGCAACAGTATTTCTACACCTCAGTCTCCAACCTCTGCTATCTGCAGCAGTCCTTCTGCACATTAGTCTCCAACCTCTGCTTTCTGCAACAGTCCTTCTGCACCTCAGTCTGAAAACTCTGCTCTCTGCAACGATTCTTCTTCACCTCAGTTCCCAAACTCTGATCTCTGCAATGGTCCTTCTGAACCCCAGTATGCACCCTCTGCTCTCTGTAACAATCCTTCTGCACCCCAGTCTTTAACATCTGCTCTCTGCAACAGTCGTTCTGCACCTCAGTCTAAAAACTCTGCTATCTGAAACGATCCTTGTGCACCCAAGTCTCCAAACTCTGCACTCTGAAACAGTCATTATCCACCCCAGTCTCCAACCTCTGCACTCTGTAACAGTGCTCCTGTAGTGTAGCCTCCAAAATCTGCTCTCTGTAACGGTCCTTCTGCACCCCAGTCTCTAAACTCTGCTTTCTGTATCATTCCATCTGCACCCCAGTCTCCAACCTCTGCTCTCTGTAACAGTCCTTCTGCACCTCAGTCTCCAAACTCTGCTGTCTGTAACAGTCCTTCTGCAACAAAGTCTCAAAACTCTGCTTCGTGCAACAGTCGTTCTGCACCGCTTCTCCAAACTCTGTTCTCTGTAACAGTCCTTCTGCACACCAGTCTCAATACTCTGCTCTCCCCAACGATCCTTCTGCATCCCAGTCTTTTTCCTCACCTCTCTGCAACAGTCCTTCTCCACCCCAGTCTCCCACCTCTGTTCTCTGTAACAGTTCTCCTGTAGTGCACTCTTAAAAATCTGCTCTATGTAACGGTCTTTCTGCACCCCAGTCTCCAATCTCTGCTCTCTGTAACAGTCCTTCTGCACCTCAGTCTCCAAACTCTGCTCTCTGCAACAGTTCTTCTGCACCTCAGTCTGAAATCTCTGTTCTCGGCAAGGATCCTTCTGCACCCCATTCTCATAACTTTGCTCTCTGTAACAGTCCTTCTGCACCCCAGTCTCTAACCTCTGCTCTCTGTAACAGGTCTTTTGCACCCCATTCTCCAAACTCTGCTCTCTATAACAATGCTTCTGCACCTCAGTCTACAAACTCTGCTCTCTGCAACAATCCTTCTGCACCCCAGTCTCCAAATTCTGCTTACTGTATCAGTCCATCTGCACCACAATTTCCAAAACCTGATCTCTGTAAGAGTCTTTCTTCACCTCAGTCTACAAACTCTGATCTCTGCAACAGTCCTTCAGCACCCCAATCTCCAACATCTTCTCTATGCAACAGACCTTCTACACCAAATCTTCAATCTCTGCCTCTGTAAAAGTCCTTCTGTAGTCTTCAACTTCTGCTCTCTTCAACCGTCCTTCTGCACACCAATGTGAACCTGTGCTCTCCGCTACAGTCCTTATACACCCCAGTGTCCAGCCTCTGCTCTCTGCAACACTCCCTCTGCAATGCAGTCTCAACCTCTTCTCTCCTTAACAATCTTTCTGCACCCCAGTCTCCGACTTCTGTTCTTTATAACAATCCTTCTGCACCCCAGTCTCCAAATTTTGCTCTCTACAACGAACCTTCTGCACCCCAGTCTCCAACCTCTGCTCTCTGTAACAGGCCTTTTGCACCCAAATCTCCCACCTCTACTCTCTGTAACAGTCCTTTTTCACCTCAGTCTCCAACCTCTGCTCTCTGCAACAGTCCTTTTCCACCTCAGTCTCCAAACTAAGCTCTCTGCATCGAACCTTCTGCACCTCAGTCTCGAAACTCTACTCTCTGTAACAGTCTATCTGCACCCCGGTCTCAAACCACTGCTGTCTGCAACAGTCCTTCTGCACACCAGTCTCCAACCTCTGCTCTCTGCAATGATCCTTTTGCACTCCAGTCTCCAACATCTGCTCTCTGTAACAGTTCTTCTGTACCTCAGTCTCCAAACTCTGGTCTCTGCAAAAGACCTTCTGCACCCCAGTCTCCAATCTCTTCTTCCTGCAAAAGTCCTTCTACACCCCAGTCTCCAAAATCTGCTATCTGCAACAGTCCTTCTGCACCCCAGTCTCCAACCTCTGCTCTCTGTAACAATCCTTCTGTACCTCAGTTTATAAACTCTACTCTCTGTAACAGTCCTTCTGCATCTCAGTCTCCAAAATCTGCTCTCTGCAACAGTCCTTCAGAACCGCTGCCTCAAATTCTTGTTCCTGCAACAGTCATTATACACCCCAGCCTCCAAACTCTGCTATCTGCAGCAGTCCTTCTGCACATTAGTCTCCAACCTCTGCTCTCTGCAATGAACCTTCTTCCCACCAGTCTCCAAAATCTGCTCTCTGCAACAGTCCTTCTGCACCTCAGTCTGAAAACTCTGCTCTTTGCAAGGAGACTTCTTCACCTCAGTTCCCAAACACTGATCTCCGCAATGGTCTTTTTGAACCCCAGTATCCAACCTCTGCTCTCTGTAACAATCTTCTGCACCGCAGTCTCCAACATCTGCTCTCTGAAAAAGTCTTTCTGTACCCCAGTTTCCAACATCTACTCTCTGCAACAGTTGTTCTGCACCTCAGTCTAAAAACTCTGCTCTCTGAAACAATCCTTGTGCACCCAAGTCTCCAAATTCTGCACTCTGAAACACTCCTTTTCCACCCCAGTCTCCAACCTCTGCTCTCTGTAACAGTCCTCCTGTAGTGTAGTCTCCAAAATCTGCTCTATGTAACGGTACTTCTGCACCCCAGTCTTCAATCTCTGCTCTCTGTAACAGTCCTTCTGCAACTCAGTCTCCAAACTCTACGCTCTGCAACAGTTCTTCTGCACCTCAGTCTGAAATCTCTGTTCTCGGCAAGGATCCTTCTGCACCCCATTCTCAAAACTCTGCTCTCTGTAACAGTCCCTCTGCACCCCAGTCTCCAAACTCTGCACCACAATTTCCAAAACCTGCTCTCTGTCAGAGTCTTTTTTCACCTGAGTCTACAAACTCTGCTCTCTGAAACAGTCCTTCTGCACCCCAATCTCCAACATCTTCTCTCTGCAACAGACTTTCTGCTCCAAATCTTCAACCTCTGCCTCTGTAACAGTCCATCTGTTACCCAGTCTCCAAACTCTGCTCTCTGCAACAGTTTTTCTGCACCCCAATGTGAACCTGTGCTCTCCGCTACAGTCGTTATACACCCCAGTGTCCAGCCTCTGCTCTCTGCAACAGACCCTCTGCAACCCAGTCTCCAATCTCTGCTCTCTTTAACAATTCTTCTGCACGTCAATCTCCAAACTCTGCTATCTGCAATGTTCCTTCTGCAACTCAGTCTTCAAAAACTACTCTCTGTAAATGTACTTCTGAACCCCTTATCCAAACTCTGCTCTCCGTAACAGGCCTTCTGCATCCCAGTCTCAAAATTTTGCTCTCTACAACGATCCTTCTGCACCCTAGTCTCCAATCTCTGCTCTATGTAACAGGTCTTTTGCAACCAAATCTCCCAACTCTACTTTCTGTAACAGTCCTCTTGCACCTCAGTTTCCAACCTCTGCTCTCTGCAACAGTTCTGCTGTACCACAGTCTCCAAACTCTGCTCTCTGTAAGATTCTTCTGCAACCCTGTCTCCAAATTCTGCTGTCTGTAACAGTCCTTCTGCACCCCAGTCTCCAACCTCTGCTCTGTGTATCAGGCCTTTTGCACACTATTCTCCAACCTCTGCTCTCTGGAACAGTCCTTCTGAACCGGAGACTCCAAACTCTTCTTTCTGTATCAGTCCATCTGCACTCCAATCTCAAAACTTCGCTCTCTCTAACAGTCCTTCTGCACCTCAGTCTACAAACTCTGCTCTCTGCAACAGTCTTTCTGCAACCCAGTCTCCAACATCTACTCTTCGCAACAGTCCTTCTGCACCAAAGTCTCAAAACTCTGTCTCTCTAACAGTCTTACATAAAGGCAGTCTAGTACCTCTACTCTCTGCAACAGTGCTTCTGCACCCAAATCTCAAACCTGTGCTTTCAGGACAGTCCTTCTACACCCCATATCCAGCCTCTGCTCTCTGCAGCAGTTCCTCTGCAACCCAGTCTCCAAACTCCGCTCTCTGTAACGGTCCTTCTGCACCTCATTCTCCAAACTCTACTCTCTGTAAAAGTAGTTCTTAAGCCCTTCACCAAACGCTGCTCTCCGTAACAGGCCTTCTGCACACCACTCTCCAAATCTTTTCTCTATAACAATCCTTCCGCACCCCAGTCTCCAACCTCTGCTCTCTACAACTATCCTTCTGCACTCCAGTCTCCAACCACTGCTCTCTGCAACAGTCCTTCTGCACCCCAGTCTCCAACATGTGCTCTCTGCAACATCCTTCTGCACCTCAGTTTGAAAACTCTGTTCTCTGAAACGATCCTTCTGCACCCTAGTCTCCAACCTCTGCTCTCTGTACCAGTCCTGCTGCACCTTGGTCTACAACCTCTGCTCTCTGTAAGATCCCTGTGCAACCTTTTCTAAAAACTCTGCTCTCTATAACAGTTCTTCTGCACCCCAGTCTCCAGCCTCTTCTCTCTGTAACAGTCCTTTTGAACCTCAGTCTCAAACCTCTGCTCTCTGCAAAATTCCTTCTACACCCAATTATCTAACCTCTGTTCTCTGCAACAGTCCTTCTGAACCACAGTCTCCAACCTCTGCTCTCTGCAACAGTCCTTCTGTACCCTAGTCTCCAACTTATGCTCTCTGTAAGGGTCTTTCTGTACAGCAGTCTACAAACTCTGCTCTCTCTAATGGTCCTTCTGCACCCCAGTCTCCAACCTCTGCTCTCTGTATCAGTACTTCTGCACCCCAGTCTCTAAACTCTGATCTCTGTAACATTCCTTCGGCACCGAAGTCTCCAAACTCTGCTCTTTGTGACAGTTCTTCTGAACCCCAGTCTTCAAACTATGCTCTCTACAACAGTTCTTCTGCACCCCAGTCTCCAACCTCTGCACTCTGAAACATTCTTTCTAAACCACAGTCTCCAACCTCAGCTGCTGTAACAGGCCTCCTCTACTGTGGTCTCCAAATTCTGCTCTCTGTAATTTTCCTTATGCACCTCAGTCTCCGACCTCTGGTTTCTCTATCAGTCCTTCTGCACCCCAGTCTCCAACCTGTGCTCTCTTTAACAGTCCTTCTGCATCTCAGTCTCCAGACTCTGCTCTCTGCAACATTCCTTCTGCAAGCAATCTCCAAACTCTACTCCCTCCAACAGTCCTTTTACAACCAATCTCCAAACTCTGCTATCTGCAGCTGTCTTTCTGCACCCAAGTCTCCAACATCTGCTAGTCTGTAACAATCCTTCTACACCTCAGTCTCCAACCTCTACTCTCTGTAACAGTCATACTGCACCACAGTCTCCAGTCTCTGCTCTGTGTAAGATATTTCTGCAACCTAGTCTCCAAACTCTTCCCTCTGAAACTGTCCTTCTGCACTGTTTCTCCATAATCTTCTCTCTGTAACAGGCCTTCTGCACCCCAGTCTCCAACCTCTTTTCTGTAAAAATCCTTCTGCACCACAGTCTCAAACCTCTGCTCTCTACAACAATCTTTCTTCAACACAGTCTCCAAAGTCTACTCACTGCAAAAGTCCTCCTGCACCCGAGACTCCAACAACTGATCTCTGCAACAGTCCTTCTGCACCTCAGTCTGAAAACTCTGTGCTCTGCAATGATCCTTCTGCACCCCAGTCTCCAAACTCTGTTCTCTGTAACATTCCTGCTGCACCTCAGTCTCCAAACTCTGCTCTCTTTAAGATCCTTCTGTAATCCTGTCTCCAAACTCTGCTCTCTGTAACAGTCCTTCCGCACCCCAGTCTCCAACCTCTGCTCTCTTTATCAGACCTTTTGAACCCATATCTATAACCTCTACTCTCTATAACAGTCCTTCTGGACCTCAATCTCAACTTCTGCTCTCAGCAAAAATCTTCTGCACCTCTTTCTCCAAAGTCTGCTCTCTGAGTCACTTTTTCTGTACCCCAGTTTCAAACCTCTGCTCTCTTTTAGATTCTTCTGCACACCAGTTTTCAAACTCTGTTCTCTACAACATTTCTTCTCCATCCCAGTTTCCAACCTCTTCTATCTGCAACGATCCTGTAGCAGCCCAGTCTCCAACCTCTGTTCTCTACAAAAGTATTTCTGCTCCCCAGTCTCCAAACTCTGCTCTGTGTTACAGTCCTTCTGTACTGCAATCTCCAACCTCTGCTCTCTGTAATGGTTCTTCTGCACCCCAGTCTCCAAACTCTGTTGTCTTTAAAAGGGCTTCTGCACCCCAGTCTCCAAACTCTGCTCTCTGTAACAGGCCTTCTGCATCCCAGTCTCCAACCTCTTGTCTCTGCAATGATCCTTATGCACCCCAGTGTCAAACCTCTGCTCCTTACAACATTTCTTCTGCACCCCAGTCTCAAACCTCTGCTCTCTGTAAGATCCTTCTGAACCCCAGTCTCCAAACTCTGCTCTCTGTAAAAGTCCTTCTGCACTCCAGTGTCCAAGCTCTACTCTCTTCAACAGTCAATTTGAACCCCAGTGTCCAACCTCTGCTCTCTTTAAGAACCATCTGAACCCCAGTATCCACCCTCTGCTCTCTGTAATGGTCCTTCTGCACAACAGTCTCCAACCTCTTTTCTCTGAAACGAATCTTCTCCAACCCGGTCTCCAACATCTGCTCTCTGAAACAGTACTTCCGCACCCCAGTGTCCAAACTCTGCTCTCTGTAACAGTCGTTTTTTCACCCCAGTCTCCAAACTCTGCTCTCTGCAATGATCCTTCTGGAACCCAATCTCCAACGTCTGCTCTCTGCAACAGTCCTTCTACACCACAGTCCTCAACCTCTGCTCTCTGTAAGATCCTTCTACACTCCAGTTTCCAAACTCTGCTCTGTGTAACATTCCTTCTCCAACCCAGTCCTCAACCTCTGTCCTCTGCAACAGTCCTTTTGCTCCCCAGTCTCCGAGATCTGCTCTCTGAAACAGTCCTTCTGTACCGCAGACTCAAACCTCTGCTCTTCGTAACCGTCCCTCTCCAAGCCAGTCTCCAACCTCTGCTTTCTGTATCAGTATGTCTGAACCCCAGTCTCGAACCTCTGTTTCTGTATCGATCTTTCTGCACCTCAATTTCGAACCTATGCTCTATGTAAGAGTCCTTCTGCACCCCAGACTCCAACATCTGCTCTCGATAACAATTTTATATCGCAGACTCCAACCTCTGCTCTCTATAAAAGTCCTTTTGCATCCCAATTTCCAAAGTCTGCTTCCTGTAACATTTTTTCTGAACCTGAGTCTCCGAGCTCTGCTCTCTGTAACACTCCTTCTACACCTCAGTCTCCAACCTCTGTTCTCTGTAACAGTCCTTCTGCACCTCACTGTGAAACCTCTGCTCTGTGCAGGATCCTTTTGACCCAGTCTTCAACCACTGCTCTCTATAACATTCAAGCTACACGTCAGTCTGCAACCTCTGCTCTATGTAAGATCTTTCAGCAACCCAGACTCTGCTCTCTGTAACAGTCTTGCTATACCGCAGTCTCCAACCTCTGCTCTCTGTAAGGATCCTTCTGCACCCCAATTTCCAACCTCTGCTTTCTGTAACGGTTTTTCTGCACGTCAGTCTCCAACATCTGCTCTCTGTAAGTTCCTTCAGCAAACCAGTCTCCAAACTCTGCTCTCTGTAACAGTCCTTCTGCACCCCAGTCTCCAACCTCTCCTCTCTGTAAAAGGCATTCTGCACGCCAGTCTCAAAACTCTGCTCTGTATAGCAGGCCTTCTGCACCCCAGTTTACATCCTATGCTCTCTCCAACGATCCTTCTGCACCCCAGTCTCGAAGTTTTGCTCTCTGCAATGATCCTACTGCACCCCAGTCTCCAACGTCTGATCTCTGCAAAAGTCCTTCTGCACCTCAGTCTCCAAATTCTGCTCTCTGTAAGATTCTTCTGCACCCCTGTATTTAACCTGTGCTATTCTAAACTGTCCTTTTGCACCCGAGTCTACAAACTCTGCTCTCTGTAACAGGAGTTCCGCACCTCAGTCTCCAACCTCTGCTCCCTGCAACAGTCCTTCTGCACCCCAGTCTCCAACCTCTGCTTTCTACAACAGTTCTTCTGGACCCAAGTTACCAACATCTGCTCTCTGCAACAGTCCTTCTGCACTCCAGTCTCCAACATCTGCTCTCTGCCACAGTCATTCTGCACCTCAGTCTGAAAAATCTGCTCTCTGCAACGACCCTTCTGCACCCCAGTGTCCTACCTCTGCTCTCTGTAACTGTCCTTCTGCACCTCAGTCTCCCAACTCTGCCCTCTGTTTCATCCTTCTGCAACCAAGTGTTTAAACTCTGCACTCTTTAACCGTCCTTCTGCACAACAGTCTCCAACCTCTGCTCCCTTAAACAGAACTTCTGCGAACCAGTCTCCAAACTCTGCTCTGTGTAACAGGCCTTCTGCACCCCAGTTCCCAACCTCTTCTCTCCGCAATGATTCTTTTCCACCTCAGTCTCTAACCTCTGCTCTCTGCAACAGTCCTTTTGCACCTCAGTCTCTAAACTCTGCTCTCTGTAAGATCCATCTGAACCCCAGTCTCCAACCTCTGATCTCTGTAACCGTCCTTCTGCACCCCAGTCTCCAAACTCTGCTCTCTGTAAGAGTCCTTCTGCACTCCAGTCTCCAAACGCTGCTATCTGTAACAGTCCTTCTGCACCTTATTCTCTAACCTCTTCACTCTGCAACAGTCTTTCTTCTCCCCAGTCTCTGAAGTCTGCTCTCTGTAACAGTCCTTCTGTACCACAGTGTCCAACCAGTGCTCTCAGTTTTGGTTCTTCTACACCGCAGTCTCCAAACTCTGCTTTGTGTATCAGCCTGTCTGAATCCCAGTATCCAACCTCTGTTCTCTGTATCCATCCTTCTGCACTTGAGTCTCCAACTTGTGCTCTCTGTAAGAGTCCTTCTGCATCCCAGTCGCCAACATCTGCTCTTGGTAATAGTCCTAAACCGCAGTCTCCAAACTCTGGACTCTTTAACGGTACTTCTGCAACCCAATTTCCAACCTCTGCTTCCTGTAACAGTCCTTCTGCACCTCAGTCTCCAATCTATGCTCTCTGCAACAGTCCTTCTACACCCCACTCTCCAACATCTGGTCTCTGCAACAGTCCTTATGCATTACAGTCTGAAAACTCTGCTGTCTGCAAAGAATCTCCTGCACCCCAGTCTCCTACCTCAGGTGTCTCTTACAATCCTTCTGCACCTCAGTCTCCAACCTCTGCTCTCTGTAAGATCCATCTCAACTCCAGTCTCTTACCTCTGCTCTCTGTAACAGTTCTTCTACACCTAAGTCTCCAACCTCTTCTCTCTGCAACAGTTCTTCTGCACCCCAGTCTCCAACATCTGCTCTCTGTAACAGTCTTTCTGCACCTCAGTCTCCAAACTCTGCTCTCTGCAACAACCTTCTGCACCCAAGTCTGCAAACTCTGCTCTCTGCAATAATATTTCTGGACCACAGTCTCCAACGTCTGCTCTCTGCAACAGTCCTTCTGCACCACAGTCTCCAACCTGTGCTCTCTGTAAGAACTTTCTGCACTCCAGTTTCCAAACTCTGCTCTCTAACATTTCTTCTAGACCCCAGTCGCTAAACTCTGCTTTCTGCAAGGGTCCTGTGGCACCCCTGTCTCCAAACTCTGTTCTCTGCAACGGGCTTTCTGCTCCCCAGTCTCCAGTATCTGCTCTCTGTAACAATCCTCCTGTACCATAGTCACCAAACTCTGCTCTCTGTAACGGTCTTTCTGCACCACAGTCTCCAAACTCTGCTTTCTGTATCAGTTCTTCTGAACCCCAGTCTCCAACCTCTGCTCTCTGTGTCTATCTTTCTGCACCTCAATCTCCAACCTGTGGTTTCTGTAACAGTCTTTCTGCACCCAAGTCTCCCACCTCTGCTCTCTGGAACACTCCTTCTATACCATAGTCTCCAACATCTGCTCTATGTAACGTTCTATCTGCACCCCAATTTACAACCTCTGCTTTCTGTAACAATCCTTATGCACCTCAGTCTCCAAACCCTGCTCTCCGTGTCAGTCCTTCTGCACCTCAATCTTCAATCTCGGCACTCTGTAACAGTACTTCTGCACCTCAGTCTGAAACCTCTGCTCTCCACGATCCTTCTGTATCCCAGTTTTCAACCACTGCTCTCTGTAACAGTCCACCTTTACCTTGGTCTCCAACCTCTGATCTCTGTAAGATCCTTCAGCAACCCAGTTAACACTCTGCTCTCTGTAACTGTCCTTCTGCACCCCAGTCTCCAAACTCTCCTCTCTGTAACAGGCTTTCTGTATGCCAGTCTACAAATCTGCTCTCTGTAGCAGGCCTTTTGCACCCCAGTCTCCAAACTCTGCTCTCTACAATGATGCTTCTGCACCCCAGTATTTAAACTCTGCTCTCTGCAATGATCCTACTGCACCCCAGTCTCCAACCTCTGATCTCCAGAACAGTCCTTCTGCACCTCAGTCTACAAATTCTGCTCTCTCTAAGATCCTTCTGAACCGCTGTCTCCAACCTCTGCTCTCTGCAACAGTCCTTCGGCACCCTAGTTACCAACATCTGCTCACTTTTACAGTTATTCTGCACCCCTGTCTCCAACCTCTGCTCTCTGTAACAGCTCTCCTGTATTGCAGAATCCAAACTCTGCTCTCTGTAACGGTCTTTCTGTACCCCAGACTCCAATATCTGCTTTCTGTATCAGTCCTTCTGCACCCCAGTCTCCAACCTCTGCTCTCTGCAAAAGTCCTTCTACATCGCAGTCTAAAACCTCTACCCTCTGCAACAGTCTTTATGCACCTCAGTCTCCAACCTCTGCTCATTGCAAGGGTCCTTCTGCACCTCAGTCTCCAACCTCTACTCTCTGTAACAGTGCTTCTTCACCTAAGTCTCCAATCTCTGCTCTCTGTAATATCCTTCTGCAACCCAGTCTCCAAACTCTTCTCTCTTTAACAGTTTTTAATCACCCCAGCCTCCAAACTCTGCTCTCTGTAACACTCCTTCTGCACCCCAGTCTCCACCCTCTGCTCTCTTTATCAGTCCATCTGCACACCAGTCTCCAACGTCTGCTCTCTGCAACGATCCTTCTGCACCCAAGTCTCCAAACTCTGTTCGCTGCAACAGTCCTTGTGCAACCAAGTCTACAACATCTGCTCTCTGCAAAATTTCTTCTGTACCTCATTCTGAAAACTCTGCTCTCTGCAATAATACTTCTGCACCCCAGTCTCCAAACTCTGCTCTCTGTAACTGTCCTAAAGCACCTCAAATGCCAACGTCTGCTTTAAGCAACAGTCTTTCTGCACCTCAGTCTCCAAATTCTGCTCTCTGCAACATTCCTTCTGCACCCCAGTATCAAACCATTGCTCTCTGTAAAAGTCCGTCTGCACCCCAGTCTTCAACCTTTGCTTTCTGTAACTATCCTTCTGCACCCCAGTCTCGAAACTATGCTCTCTGAAACAGTCCTACTGCACCTCAGTCTCCAAACTCTTTTCTCTGTAAGATACTTCTGGAACCCCGTCTCCAATGTCTCCTCTCTGTAACAGTCCTTCTGCACCTCAGTCTTTAACCTCTGCTCTCTGCAAAAGTCCTCCTGCACCTCAATCTTCAAACTTTGCTTTCTGCAAAAGTCCTTCTGCAAAAAAATCTCCAACTTCTGTTCTTGCAACATTCCTTCTGCAGCCCAGTGCCAACCTGTGCTCTGTGTAAAAGTCATTCTGCACTCCAGTCTCGAACCTCTGCTCTCTGCAACGATCCTTCTTTACCTCAGTCTCGAACCTCTGCTCTCTGCAAAGATCATTTTGCACCCCAGTCTGAAAACTCTGCTAGCTGCAACAGTTTTTGTTAACCCCTGTCTGCAACAGTTCTACTGTACCTCAGTCTGAAAACTATGCTCTCTGCAATAATCCATTTGCACCCCAGTCTCCAAACTCTGCTCTCTGTAACAGTCCTTTTGTACCTCAGTCTCCAATCACTGCTCTCTGCAACAGTCCTTCTACACCCCAGTCTCCATACTCTGATGGCTCCAACGATCCTTCTGCACCCCAGTCTCCAAACTCTGTTCTCTACTTCAGTTCTGATTCACCCCAGACTCCAACCTCTGCTCTTTATAACAGTCCTTCTGTACCACAGTCTCTAAACTCTGTTCTCTGCAAGGGTCCTTATGCACCCCAGTATCAAACCTCTCCTTTCTGTATAAGTCGTTTAGGACCACAGTCTCCAAACTCTGCCCTCTGTAAGAGTCCTTCTGCAACTCAGTCTGCAAAATCTGCTCTCTGCAACAGTCCTTCTGCACCACAGTCTCCATCCTCTGCTCTCTGAAACAGACCTTTTTCACCACAGTCTCCAACATCTTCTCTCTGCAACAGTCATTCTCCACCCCAGTCTCCAAACTTTGCTCTCTGTAACAGTCTTTCTGTACTGCATTCTCCAACCTCTGCTCACTGTAAGAGTACTTATGCACCCGAGTCTTGAACCTCTGCTTTTTGTGTCACTCCTTCTGCATTCCAGTCTCGAACCTCTGCTCTGAGTACTGTCTTTCTGCACCTTAGTCTCCAATCTCTGCTCTCTTCTACAGTCCTTCTGGACCCGAATCTCCAACCTCTACTCTCTGCAACAGTCCTTGTACATCCCAGTCTAAAACCACTGCTCTCTGCAACAGTTCTTCTGCACCCCAGTCTCAAACCTCTGCTCTCTGTAACAATACTTCGGCACCTCAGTCTCCAAACTCTGCTCTCTGCAACGGTCCTTCTGCACCTCAGTCTCCAACCTCTACTCTCTGTAACAGTGCTTCTGCACCTAAGTCTCCATTCTCTGCTCTCTGTAAGATCCTTTTGCAACCCAGTCTCCAAACTCTGCTCTCTATAACAGTCCTTCATCACCCCAGTCTCCAAATTTTGCTCTCTGTCACAGGCCGTTTGCACTCCAATCTCCAACCTCTGCTCTCTGTATCAGTCCATCTGCACCCCAGTCTCTAACGACTTCTCTCTACAACGATCCTTCTGCTCTCCAGTCTCCAACCTCTGCTCGCTGCAACAGTCCGTGTGCAACCCAGTCTACAACATCTGCTCTCTGTAACAGTTCTTCTGTACCTCAGTCTGAAAACTCTGCTGGCTTCAACGATTTGTCTACACCTGAGTCTCCAAACTCTGCTCTCTGTAACAGTCCTTCTGCCCCTAGTCTCCGAACTCTGCTTTCAGCAGCAGTCCTTCTGGACCCCAGTCTCCAACATCTACTCTCTGCAACATTTCTTCTGCTCCCCAGTATCAAACGTGTGCTCTCTGTAAAAGTCCGTCTGCACCTCAGTCTCCAAACACATTTCTCTGTAAGATCCTTCTGAAAACCAGTCTCTAACATCTGCTCTCTGTAACAGTCCTTCTGCACCCCAGTCTTTAACCTCTGCTCTCTGTAATGGTCCTTTTGCACCCCAGTCTCCAACATCTGCTTTCTCTATCAGTCCATCTGCATCTCAGTCTCCAACCTCTGCTTTCTGCAACAGTCCTTCTGCACCCCAGTCCCTAACATCTGCTTTCTCTATCAGTCCATCTGCATCTCAGTCTCCAACCTCTGCTCTCTGTAACAGTCCTTCTGCACCCCAGGCTCCAAACTCTGCTTTCTGTAATGATCCTTCTGCACCCTGTCTCGAACCTCTGCTCTCCGGAACGATCCTTCTGCACCTCAGTCTCCAAACTCTGCTCTCTGCAAAGATCCTTTGGCACCCCAGTCTCAAACTCTGCTCGCTGCAACAGTCCTTGTTAACCCCAGTCTCCAACATCTGCTCTTTGCAACAGTTCTTCTGTACCTCAGTCTGAAAATTCTGCTCTCTGCAATAGTCCATCTTCACCCCAGTCTCCAACCTCCACTCTCTGTAACAGCAATTCTGTACCTCAGTCTCCAATCTCTGCTCTATGCAACAGTCCTTCTGCACCCAAGTCTCCAACATCTGCTCTGTGAAACAGTCCTTAGACACCAGAGTCTCAAACCTCTGCTCTCTGCAACAGTCCTTCTACACCCAAGTCTCCATACTCTGCTCGCTCAAACGATTCTACTGCACACTGGTCTCCAACGTCTGCTCTCTGCAACAGTCCTTCTATACCCCAGTCTTCAAACTCTGCTCTCTGCAACAGTCCTTCTATACCCCAGTCTCCATACTCTGCTCGACCCAACAATCCTTCTGGACCACAGTCTCCAACTTCTGTTCTCTACATCAGTTCTTCTGCACCCCAGTCTTCAACCTCTGTTCTCTGTAACAGTCCTTCTGTACTGCAGTCTCCAACCACTGTTCTCTGTAAGGGTCCTTCTGCACCCGAGTTTCCAAACTCTGTTCTGTGTAACTGTCGTTCTGCACCTTAGTCTTTAACCTCTGCTCTCTGCTGCAGTCCTTCTGCACCCCAATCTCCTAACTCTACTCTCTGCAACAGTCCTTCTACATACCAGTCTAAAACCAAGGCTCTCTGCAATAATCATTCTAAACCCCAGTCTCCAATCTCTGCTCTCTGTATCAATCCTTATGCACCCCAGGCTCCAAACTCTGCTCTCTTTTTTTTTTTTTTTTTTTTTTTAGTTTTTTTTTTTTTATTGATTGTTCAAAACATTACAGAGCTCAAGACATATCATCTTTCATACATTCGACTCAATTGAGATTTGAACTCCCCAAATACATAATACAGACTCACTTCTGTTACATACTCACGTTTTTACATAATGGCATATTAGTGACTGTTGTATTCTGCTACCTTTCCTATTCCCTACTATCCCCCCTCCCCTCCCCTCCCCTCCCATCTTCCCTCTCTACCTCCTCTGCTGTTGTTCAGTTCTCTCCCCTTTTTTCCCCCCACCCCCTTTCCCCTCATAACCTCTTATAATTTTGTGTATCACTGAAGGTCTCCTACCATTTCCATATGTTTTCCCTTCTCTCTTCCTTTCTCTCCCCCCATTCGTCTTAGTTTACTGGTAGTCTTTTCCTCATGCTCTTCCTTCCTGTTCTATTCTTAGTGGCTCTCTTTATATCAAAGAAGACATTTGACATTTGTTTTTTAGGGCTTGGCTAGCTTCACTTAGCATAATCTGCTCTAATGCCATCCATTTCCCTGCAAATTCTATGATTTTGTCGTTTCTTAGTGCTGCATAATACTCCATTGTGTATAGCTGCCACAATTTTTTTATCCACTCGTCTATTGAAGGGCATCTAGGTTGGTTCCACAGTCTAGCTATTGTGAATTGTGCTGCTATAATCATTGATGTGGCCGTATCCGTATAGTGTGCTCTTTTAAGGTCCTCAGGGAATAGTCCAAGAAGGGCAATAGCTGGGTCAAATGGTGGATCCATTCCCAGCTTTCCCAGGAATCTCCATACTGCTTTCCAAATTGGCCTCACCATTTTGCAGTCCCACCAGCAGTGAACAAGTGTGCCCTTTTCCCCACATCCTCGCCAACACTTATTGTTGTTTGACTTCATAATGGCTGCCAATCTTACAGGAGTGAAATGGTATCTTAGGGTGGTTTTGATTTGCATTTCTCTGATTGCTAGAGATGGTGAGCATTTTCTCATGTGCTTGTGGATTGATTGTATGTCCTCCTCTGAGAAGTGTCTGTTCAGGTCCTTGGCCCATTTGTTGATTGGATTATTTGTTATCTTATTGTTTAATTTTTTGAGTTCTTTGTACATTCTGGATATTAGGGCTCTATCTGAGGTGTGAGGGGTAAAAATTTGTTCCCAGGATGTAGGCTCTCTATTTACCTCTTTTACTGTTTCTCTTGCTGAGAAAAAACTTTTTAGTTTAAGTAGGTCCCATTTGTTTATTCTTGTTATTAACTCTTGGGCTACGGGCGTTCTATTAAGGAATTTGGAGCCCGACCCCACAATATGTAGATCATAGCCAACTTTTCCTTCTATCAGACGCAGTGTCTCTGTTTTTATATCTAGCTCCTTGATCCATTTTGAGTTAACTTTTGTGGCTGGCGAGAGAAAGGGATTCAATTTCATTTTGTTGCATATGGATTTCCAATTTTCCCAACACCATTTATTGAAGATGCTATCCTTCCTCCATTGCATGTTTTTAGCCCCTTTATCAAATATAAGATAGTTGTAACTTTGTGGATTAGTCTCTGTGTCCTCTATTCTGTACCATTGGTCCACCTGCCTGTTTTGGTACCAGTACCATGCTGTTTTTGTTACTATTGCTTTATAGTACAGTTTGAGCTCTGGTATCGCTATACCTCCAGATTCACACTTCCTGCTTAGAATTGCTTTTGCTATTCTGGGTCTTTTGTTTTTCCATATGAATTTCATGATTGCTTTATCTATTTCTACAAGAAATGTCTTTGGGATTCTGATTGGCATCGCATTAAACCTGTAGAGAACTTTGGGTAGTATCGCCATTTTGATGATGTTAGTTCTGCCTATCCATGAACAGGGTACATTTTTCCATCTTCTGAGATCTTCTTCTATCTCTCTCTTTAAGGTTCTGTAGTTTTCATTGTATAAATCTTTCACCTCTTTTGTTAGGTTGATTCCCAAGTATCTTATTTTCTTTGAGGATATTGTGAATGGAGTGGTTTTCCTTATTTCCATTTCAGAGGTTTTGTTGCTGATATACAGGAATGCCTTTGATTTGTGCGTGTTGATTTTATATCCTGCCACTTTGCTGAATTCATTTATTAACTCTAGCAGCTTCTTTGTAGATCCTTTTGGGTCTGTTAAGTAAATTATCATGTCATCTGCAAATAGCGATAATTTAATTTCTTCTTTTCCTATTTTTATGCCTTTAATTTCTTTTGTCTGTCTAATTGCTCTGGCTAGTACTTCGAGAACTAAATTGAATAGAAGTGGTGATAGAGGACATCCCTGTCTTGTTTCCAGATTTTAGAGGGAATGCCTTCAGTTTTTCTCCATTTAGGATGATGCTAGCCTGAGGTTTAGCATATATAGCTTTTACAATGTTGAGGTAAGTTCCTGATATCCCTAGTTTTTCTAATGTTTTGAACATAAAGGGATGTTGTATTTTGTCAAATGCTTTTTCTGCATCTATCGAGATGATCATATGGTTCTGGTCTTTAAGCCTATTGATGTGGTGAATAGCATGTATTGATTTCCGTATATTGAACCAGCCTTGCATCCCAGGGATGAATCCTACTTGATCATGATGCACAAGTTTCCTGATATGTTTTTGTATTCGATTCGCCAGAATTTTATTGAGAATTTTTGCATCCAAGTTCATTAGAGATATTGGTCTGTAGTTTTCTTTCTTTGAAGTGTCTTTGTCTGGTTTTGGGATCAGGGTGATGTTGGCCTCATAGAATGAATTTGGAAGAGCTCCTTCTTTTTCTATTTCTTGAAATAGTTTGAAAAGTATTGGTATTAGTTCTTCTTTGAAGGTTTTGTAGAACTCCGCTGTATACCCATCAGGTCCAGGGCTTTTCTTGGTTGGTAGTCTTTTGATGGCTTCTTCTATTTCTTCCTTTGTTATTGGTCTGTTCAAATTGTGTGTTTCTTCTTGTCTCAATCTGGGCAAATCATATGCCTTAAGAAATTTATCGATATCTTCGCTATCTTCTATTTTATTAGAATATAGGGTTTCAAAATAGTTTCTAATTATCTCCTGTATTTCTGTAGTGTCTGTTGTGATATTGCCTTTTTCATCCCGTATATTAGTAATTTGAGTTCTCTCTCTTCTTCTTTTTGTTAGCATAGCTAAGGGCTTGTCTATCTTATTTATTTTTTCAAAGAACCAACTTTTAGTTTTATCAATTTTTTCAATGGTTTTTTTTGTTTCAATTTCGTTTATTTCTGCTCTAATTTTAATTATTTCTTGTCTTCTACTACAATTGCTGTTGTTTTGTTCTTCCTTTTCTAGGTTTTTGAGGTGTAGTGTGAGTTCATTTATTTGTTGGTTTTTTCTTTTTTTGATGAAAGAACTCCAGGATATGAATTTCCCTCTTAAAACTGCTTTCATTGTGTCCCATAGATTCCGGTATGTTGTGTCTGTATTATCATTTGACTCTAAGAATTTTTTTATCTCTTCCTTTATGTCTTCTGTAACCCATTGATCATTCAATAACATATTGTTCATTTTCCATGTGGTGTAGGATTTTTCCTTCCTTTTTTTATCATTGATTTCCAATTTCATTCCATTATGGTCAGATATGGTGCATGGTATTATCTCCACACTTTTATATTTACTAAGATTTGCCTTATGGCATAATATATGGTCTATTTTTGAGTAGGATCCATGTGCTGCTGAGAAGAACGTGTATCCACTTGATGATGGTTGGTATATTCTATATATGTCAGTTAGGTCTAGGTTATTG